>NC_089232.1:42396521-42691521 GCF_963924675.1 Phocoena phocoena
GAATGATTTCAGTGAATCCAGATTCTTGCGTCTTCCCATATGTAGGAAAGCACTAAATTCCTTAACTTGAGATTTCTAGTTTTCTTGAAGTAACAGTAATCTTTTGTTCCTACTATGTGCCCTTTGTTGCAAAACTGTATATCCTAGCTCCACCCCCCCCCCACCCCCCCCCGCCACCACCCCGGCTTCCTTGGAGCAGTTCTCTCAGGGTTACTTGAGATGCTGCCTCCCGAACTTGAAGTCCTAAAAATTTCTGCGGAATAAAACATAACTCTCAACTTTTAGGTTGTGAATATGTTTTTTAGTCAACACCTAGTACCAACATATATCAGCACATTTCCTACCCCTCATCCCCCAACCTTTCCCTAGCATTATATATTGCCTGGATCTGAGAGAATCTATAGAGCTTCAGTTTTTTTTAGCTAAGCCTTCTCACATTTTCCCCTTCTGGGTCTTTGGAAGCTTCAAAGAAGGCAACATATAAGTTTGTATTTTTATCACAATTCTGTGCCATCTGTGATTTTTTGGGAGGAAATAGTCACTTATCTAGAAGAGGTAGGACCTTGATTCTTCTCACTTGGAACAAGAAAATTCCTATTGAGCACTTTTCCAATTTCTCAAGCAAAGGAAGGCATATATGTCCTGCCACCCTCTGGAAACTTCACGGTAGCAGACTTTGTGGAGCTGAGGGACACGGGCTCTCTTTCCCTTTAGATCATCAAACTCAAGGCAGTGTGCTCTGAAACCCGCTCCACTCCCGCATGAGTCACATGCTTTTGCCTAGTGTCTAACCTTTTCTCCAGGAGATCAAAACTGTACACTTTTTAAGAATTTTATTTATTTATTTATTTTTGGCTGCGTTGGGTCTTTGTCACTGCGCACGGGCTTTCTCTAGTTGCAGCGAGTGGGGGCTACTCTTCTTTGCACTACATGGGCTTCTCACTGCAGTGGCTTCTCTTGTTGCAGAGCACGGGCTCTAGGCACGCAGGCTTTAGTAGTTGTGGCTCGTGGCCTCAGTAGTTGTGGCTCACGGGCTCCAGAGCGCAGGCTCAGTGGTTGTGACGCACCGGCTTAGTTGCTCCGCGGCATGTGGGATCTTCCTGGACCAGGGCTTGAACCCGTGTGCCCTGCATTGGCAGGCGGATTCTTAACCACTGCGCCACCAGGGAAGTCCCAAAACTGTACGTTCTTATGGGAGATCTTTTATTGCTCACAGTCTTCTCATATTATCAGAAACTTCACTTTACTAGTTTTCAAAATAGAGCCCAATTCCAGAGATGAAATTCTAGGATTTTAGCTCTTGGTACTGTTTTTTCTTTGGACATCAGACCTGGAAAATGCATCTTATACTGTCTTGGGGGGGGATTTAGAGGAAGGGAAAAGCAGTCAATCTTCAATTAAGCTGTTAAACTGGTTTGTGAATTCTATACCGGTGGTGGGGAAGGAATGCAGAAACCTCTTGGTTCTGACCTTCTTGTTCCTAAAAATAACTCTCGTGTGTGAAGAAGGATTTCACAGCTCTGAAAGGAAATCTTTCAAAGGGAACCAAAGAAAATGTCAGATTTTCAAACTATGAAAATTAGTTATGCCAAAAACTAATATTAGAACTCTGACCATTGATAAAGCACAATATTATCTATAACAACTCTTTGGGGCTTCCCTGGTGGCGCAGTGGTTGAGAGTCCGCCTGCCGATGCAGGGTACACGGGTTCGTGCCCCGGTCCGGGAAGATCCCACATGCCGCGGAGCGGCTGGGCCCGTGAGCCATGGCCGCTGAGCCTGCGCGTCCAGAGCCTGTTGCTCCGCAGCGGGAGAGGCCACAGCAGTGAGAGGTCCGCATACCGCAAACAAACAAACAAACAAAACACTAAATATTGGAGAGGATCTGGAACAAGTAGGACACTCGTGTATTGTTAGTGGTGATGGAAACTAGTGTAACCACTGTGCAAACTATTTAGCAGTTTCTTATAAAGTTAAAAATCTTCCAAAATACCCTCAATATTTCCTCTTCTTGGTATATGTACTTTAAAAAATGAATGTATATGTATATATTTCACTGCAGGTAATTTATACATCAATAAAATACTGTTAACGTTAACAAAAGGAAGAAAAGTTTAAGTTAGGATACTAATGAAATACAGGTGAAAGACGATGTTGGCCTGCACCACTGTGGTGGTAATGGGAATGGAAAAATTCATGGAGATTCAAGAAGTATTCAGAATGTAGTATTAATAAGACTTCGTGTGTAATTTAATGTTAGCGCTTTAGATGGCAGATTCAGGGATTATTCCCATAACCAAATGAAGTAGATGCAAACAAAATGTTTTGTTAGAATTAATGGGAGCTTATGAGGAGTCCACAGAGCTGGGTCTCAGGTGAGAGACTCCTGGTCACTCCAACCAAAGTAAGAAATATATCAACCATTTCTCAGCCCTGTACCGACATCAGAAAGTTCCCAAATGAGAGGGCTGGAGATGAGGTTGGAGAAAGCCTGCAGGCAAAAGGAAGGGGGTGAGGGAAAATGGGCAGTCACTGTGGGATTAAACATCCTCTTGCACCCCAGCCTACACATAGGCTTCTCTGTTTGAGTGAACTCAAGTCCATGCCATCTTTGCCTATTTGTGTTAGCCTTTTGGCTAGGAACAGGATCCTGACTTTTAACCGGGCTTCTGCCACTTATTAAACCTTGATACATCTTCTTCCTCATTGCAGTTTCTGCCCTATCATTAAAACTTGTACTACTTGACTAAAGAAAGAATGAAGTTATGTTATGGTACGTAGAAGACTCACATTACTGGGTAACGTACAAGTGGGGCTATTCTGCTGTGGTGAAAAAGAGGAGGCTCTTGGGTCCCCTTGAAGAAAATGCAACCATGTAAACATGCACTTTCTTGAAACTTAGTCTCTTCCAACCAATTTGCTTTTAGTTGTATGGGAGAAGGTGAGGTCTTGTCTCATTTGTAGGTGATCTTTGTGCTTTTAGTAATTCAAAAAAATCCCCCCATCATGAATCATACAAACTTTAGATTTTGATGGAGTCATCTGATGGTTCTTCACTGGAATCTCTTTTAGCTGATCTTATGCCCACCTCCTCCCATAGTCCTTGAATTTTGTTCCTTTAGGGTTTTACATTCCTTTTTATGTGTGGCCTCATAAATATGTTAAAGAAAAGTATAAGTTACCTAATGATCGATTGTAAAACTGCTACATTGCCAATCCTTTTTCTGGCTTATATTTATAAATTAAGAATATATAACGTTTCTAGAAGAATTAACTTCAAGATACATTTTTTTATTGAGAAGTACATTCTTGCTGGTTGGTTTTTTTACCTAAGTGGGAAAACTCAGTTTTAGAATATAGTGAATCTTTGTTCAAGCCATCCAAACTTATTTTTAGCATGGAAAAGGACCAGAAGTAATGACAAGCATCACTGGATATTTAAGATCCACAGAAACTGAAAATCTTCATACATATGAAAGAAAAGTCTTCAGAATAAAATAAATAATATAAGACATCTTACACAAAGAAAACCACTTGTGAATTATAATGATGATTTCTGACATGTAATCATAATAAGTGTCTCTATATGCATAACCAGATCTTAGCTAACTCTGAGTCATGAGGAGACATTATAATAAGAAAATTTCTATATACTTGCTAAGCTTTTGTTAGCCACTGTATCAATCATTGTGACAGTCCTTTTCACCAGCCAAATTCTTTATTTCTATCCCCTTCATTATTCTTGGTGGAGACTCTAATAAGCAGTGAAATGTCCAAACTGTAGGAAGCAGGAGAAAGTAAAAGTCCTTAGTAAGCCAGCAAGGAAAAGTCAGTTCCTCCTAATGTTTTTTGAATCAAACCAAAAGAAATAAATCATCAGATACAGAAAAGACACAGTTTTCATCACAATGTAATTTAATTTACAATTCTTTTTCTAGAAATACTCTTAGGTAAATAACCATTTTACCTCTTCAACTATATTTACCTTTAGTTAAATCACCAGATAATTTCCAATGAAAATTGCAAAGAGTATCTGCATTGTTAATGCTATCAGGACATGGGGCATATGGATAACTTAAAAACAAACAAACAAAACAACAGCTGGAGGATGAAGAATTCATTTGGCTAGAAACCATCTCTGGAGATTTCCTGATAAAGCCCTTGCCGTGAGACTCAGGCAGTGTGACAGCCCTTCTGATGCTGATGTAGAAGAAAAGCCCCCAATATAATAACGACATAGATTTTCTTCCCAGCTGAGTCTACCTCCCATATCCATGATAATTCATATAACAAGAAGGGGCAGGAAGGGACATTCCTTATGCTGTGTTTTTCCAGGGCGCTTCTTCTGTTTGATAGGCCATGACAGGAAAACTCAGTGTCCTACGTCATATATTCCAAGTTCTAAGTATATGCTATACATATAAGGTAGGTGATACAGTAGCGTTAGCCATTTTTCAATATGTACTAATGCTTACAGACCCTGTCACAAGTCCCAACTAAATTGTTTCCAACCTTGAGGGGTTATGTTCTAAAGAAAATTTTTACGAAAACAGCATAAAAGAACAGCAAAGTCATTATGCAAATGTAAGGTCATTCAGAGCGTTCTTGCATGGAAGAGATAAGGTATAAAAGTGAGAGAAGGAAAATATAAGAAGTTTTCTAGCACATATCAGATTGTTTCAAATCTTTCTTCAGTAATACCGCTCTGTGATGTTCAATGTACATCCCCTTTTGCCAAACCAAAAAAAGCCTCCATTTTTTGCTTTGTGCCTATATGTTTTTTTTTTTTCAGATGTTTAGGCAGTCACCTTTAAGCACACACTCATGTTTTCGGCTACCTCGATGGTTTAGTGTATAGCCAGGGAGCTTTGTTAAGAGTACCAGAGACTCTTGTCCAAAATGCCTCCCCACTCTACTGGTCTCCCCATCTCACTGGTCTCCTCCTCGTGCAGGCAAAATCTTATGAAATTTCAAAGTATTTAGGGACATGATATTTTGGAACAGGTTTAATTTCCAACAAATAACATTAGAAAATAAATAGAAGTTCAGAGTAGTATAAAAAGACATGGTGTACATCTTAAGAAATTTAAAAGAATAGAAATCATACAAAGTATACGCTTAAGAGCATAATAGAATTAAGTTAGCAATCACAGTAAGACAGCTAGAAAATCTCAAATATATTTGGAGATAAACAACCTATTTCTAAATCACACATGAGTCAAAGATGTTTCAAGATACATTTTAAAATGTTTTGAGCTAAATGAAAATGAAAATACAGTTTACCAAGTTTGTGAGATGCAGCAAAAGCAAAGCTTAGAGGGAAATTTATAGCATTGAGTGCATACATTAGAAGAGAAAAACGGTCTAAAGTCAGTGATATGCACTTCAACCTCAGGAATAAGAAAATGGAAAGCAAATTAAATCCAAAGTAAGCAGAAGAAAAGAAATAATGCAAATTAGAGCAAAAATCAGTACAGTTGAAAACAAGAAATTAATAGAAAACATTAAAACAACTAAAAACGTCTTTGAAAAGATCAAATTGGCAAACTTCTAGCTGTGCTCACTAAGAAAAAAAGTGAAAAGTCATACACCATGACTATAAGAAGTTGAAAAGAGACCATCACTGCTATTCTCATGGACATGAAAAAATAATAAGCAATATTATGATGAATTCTATTCCCATAACTTAGATGAATTAGACCAATTTCTTGAAAGATAAAATTTACTAAAACTCACTCAAGGAGAATTTGATAATCTGTATATGTCTTTATCAAAGAAATTAAATCAAGAATTAACAGCCTTCCCAAACAGAAATCACCAGGCCAAGAAATGTTCACTAGCAAATTCTACTGAACATTTAAGGAAAAGATTATACCAGTTCTCTCCAACATCTTCCAGTAAATAGAAGCAGAGGAAACACTTCTTAACTCATTCTGTGACATTACAAGAAATAAAAATTAAAGACCAATGTCTCTTATGAACATAGATGCAGAAATCCTCAACAGAATATTAGCAAATCAAATCCAACAATGTATAAAATAAATATACACCATGACCAAGTGAGATTTATTCCAGATATGCAAGGCTGGGTCAACATTCAAAATTCAATCAATAAAATCCATCATATCAACAGGCTAAGGAAGAAAAAACAAATGGTCATATCAATAGATGCAGAAAAAACATTTAACAAAATCCAGCCCTGATTCATGATAGAAACCAAACAGCCTTTCCAGAAAAGAGGGAATTTTAGGGCACCAGACTAAGCTTGGGTATTAGGAATCTGAGTACATCACAGGAGTACATTCTACTCTCCCCAAAATGATGGAACTGAAAGAGATCAAACAAATGGCACCCACAGACTGAGAGGGAAAATGCAAGTTAGAAAGTGCAGGGCAAAAAGGATGAAACTGAATACAGAGCAAGATCTGAAACTCTAGATCAAAGCACTTGGAATAGTCACTCTTTTTAATGTAAACCATTCTAATAGGTGAATAGTGGTATCTCATTATGGGTTTTTAAAATATTTTTCTTTTTATTAAGGTATAGTTGATTTATGATATTATATTAGTTTCAGGGTTACACATAGATATTCAAGTTTTTTATAGATTATACTCCATTTGAAGTTATTATAAAATATTGGCTATATTCCCTGTGATGTACAATATTTCTTTGTAGCATATTTATTTTATACATGGAAATTTGTATCTCTTTTACTCCACCTCATCTTGTCCCTCCCTCTTCTCTCTTCCCACTGGTAATCGCTGGTTTATTCTCTGAATCTGTGAGACTGTTACTTTTTTGTTATATTCACTAGTGTTTTTTAATTTTTAGATTCCACATGTACATGATATATCATACAGTATTTGTCTTCCTCTGTATAACATTTCACTTAGCATAACACACTCAAAGCCCATCCATGTTGTTACAAATGGCAAAATTTCATTCTTTTTTTATGGCTGAATAGTATTCTATTGTATGTATATACCACATCATCTTTATCCAGTCATCTGTTGATGGGCATTTAGGTTGCTTCCATATCTTGGCTATTGTAAGTAGTGCTGCTGTGAACATTGGGGTGCATGTATCTTTGCAAATCAGTGATTTTTGTATTCTTCAGATATATGCCCAGGAATGGAATTGATGAATCGTATGGTATTTCCATTTTTAATTTTTTGAGGAACCTCCCTACTATTTTCCATGTTTGATGAACCAATTTACATTTCCACTAACAGTGTACAAGGGTTCCCTTTTCTCTACATCCTCACCAATATTTGTTATTTGTGGTCTTTATGATGATAGCTATTCTGACAGGGTTGAGGTGATATCTCATTGCGGTTTTGATTTGCATTTGTATGTGGATTAGCGGCGTGGAACATCTTTTCATGGGCCTGTTGGTCATCTGTATGTCTTTTTTTTTTGGAAAAATGTCCGTTCAGGTCTTCTGCCCATTTTTTTTTTTTTTTTGCGTTACGCGGGCCTCTCACTGTTGTGGCCTCTCCCTCTGTGGAGCACAGGCTCCGGACGCGCAGGCTCAGCGGCCATGGCTCACGGGACCAGCCGCTCCACGGCATGTGGGATCTTCCCAGACCGGGGCACGAACCCATGTCCCCTGCATCAGCAGGTGGACTCTCAACCACTGCGCCACCAGGGAAGCCCTGCCCATTTTTTAATCGAATTGTTTTTTTTGATATTGAGTTGTATGAATTGTCTATGTATTTTGGATATTAACCCCTTGTTGGTCACATCATTGCATATATTTTCTCCCATTCAGTAGGTGTCTCTATTTTGTTGATGGTTTCCTTTGCTGTGCAAAAGTTTTTAAATTTAACTATGTCCCATTTGTTTAATTTTGCTTTTTGTTCCTTTGCGTGAGGAGGCAGATCCAAGTTGCTACAATTTGCGTCAGTGCAGCTGGCTGAGGGGCCCAAGGTGTTTTGGGCCTGGTCTTGGCCTGCTGGTGGTTTTGGGGGCTGTGCCCGGGCATCCCCAGGGATATTGCTGGCTCACTGGTGGTCGGAGCTGGCTGTAGGGCCCCAGGAGTCCTGGGGCTAATACCTGCAGACTTGTGTGCAGGGCCAGGTCCTGGGCCCTGTGGTGGGCAGGGCCATCCATGTACTGGGGTGGCTTTGGGCTTAGGAAGTCTTAAGGCACCCTGCTTGCTGGTGGGTGGGGCTGTGTTTCTGCCTGGCTAGTTGCTTGGCCTGAGGTATCTCAGTACTGGTGTCGACAGGCTGGTGGTGGTGGCGGTCGGGGAGTTGGGGGGGGGGGGGCTGGGTCATGGTGTCAATTAGCCAGAGAGAGGATTTCGAAATGTGGCTTGCCAGCCCCAGTGTCCGTGTGGTAGAATGAGCTGCCCAAAATGGCTTCATCAGTGTCTGTGTCCCTGGGGTGAGCTGCAGTTGCCTCCTGCCTGTCTGGGAGACTCTCCAATATCAGCAGGTAGGTCTGATGCAGGCTCCTTTTAAATTACTGCTCCTGCCCTGGGATCTGGAGCATGTGAGAATTTGGATGTGCCCTTTAAGAATGGAGTCTCTATTTCCCACAGCCCTCTGTGTCTCTTGAAAATAAGCCCCACTGGCCTTCAAATCTACCTGTTCTGGGGGCTCATCTTTCCAGTGTAGGACCCCTGGGCTGGGGAGCCTGATATAGGATTCAGACTAATGGCTCTTTGGGGGGAACCTTTGCAATTGTAATTACCCTACCATTTGTGGGTCGCCCATTGGTGGGGGTATGGGTCTCAACTGTACTTCAACTCCACCGCTCCTACATGTCTTTTTGTGGTTTCTTCTTTAAATATTTAGTTATAGAAGACCATCTCTGCTATTTCTGCTAGATTCTGGCCTTTCTCATGAATAGTTGCTCTGTACAGAGTTGTAGTTTTGGTGTGCCTGGACAGGACGTGAGCTTGGGGTCTTCCTACTCCACCGTCTTGACCAGGCTCCTCTCATTGTGGTTTTAATTTATGTTTCCCTAATTACTAATGATGTTGAACATCTCTTCATGTTTTTCTTTGACATTTTTATGTCTTCTTTGATGAAGTGTCTATTAAAACCTTTTAGCCGTTTTCCTTAATTCTTTTATGTTAAATAGCATTAACTTAGTTGTCTTTAAATGCCGCACATCCTAAATATATTTGTATGTCTCCGCACCATTTAATATACCCCTTTATTCCCTATATCTTCTAATAAAGCGAGGTTCTCCTAGAAGGCTTCAACTCTTTGGGTGAGAACACTTTACTTTGGTGCTGTGTGCTTCATATGAAATCACATCAGGAAGTTGTCACATTTTTTAAATGGTACCGACGTTGATCAGTGGAACCAGTCATTGTAAAATTCTTCATTAATTTGTAAACTAATGATTGCTGCCTGAATCAATTATTTCATTAACGTTTGCAACGTTGTGGTTTTAAAACTTTCTTCCATATTTGCTATAATAGGAATTCTTCTGTAAGGAAGATTTTTTCCTTCATTAACAGTTCATCCAGCAAAAGATAGAATAAATGTGTATTTACTTCCTTTTAATTTATAATTTTCATGCTAAAGTGTTGGTGTCCTAGTTATTTCCAAATTTCTCAGTTGTGGTCATTGTTTTTGTTGGATTTCCCTGTTAAAAATTGAGCATCAACACAAATTGATGCTTTTAAAAAAATACGTGTAGTGAATTTCTATTAAATGCATTCATTCTTCTGTTGATGCTTAAACTGTCCCATCTTTGGCACAGCCGAGTCCTTCACACTGGTACCTCTGTGTTGATAATTTTGTCAAGCAAATGGCAGTTGTTATCCCCTCCAGGGAGGGGGTCCCACTCCATCAGAAGCAGCAATTCCAGAAGCCAACCCACTCCATGGTTCAGGGTCACCAAGAAAGACACGCCTCACATGATTCTACAGTGAAACGACACTTTACTCACATAGAGAGGAGACAGAGCAAGGTGAGCTTCGTGAGTGGACATGGGTTTCCCCGTGGCCAGCAGGTCACCTCCCACAGCTGACCCAGGGTGATGATCTGCATGCACCCTTCTTGTGCTGTGGGTGAAGGACCCCCTTCCCTCCCCTCCCCTCCCCAACACCCGTGAAAGGATGCAGTAGGCAGTTGGCAATGTGCTCTTTGACAGCCTGATCAAGCAGGACAGAGGAGCATATACTGAGTCTAAAACAGAGAAGGACATTCCCACACAGGTCCAGAAGCCCACACGGGCTGTGAGGGCTCCTTGGCTCTCGGTAAGGAAGTGTTCCAGGCCCAAGGCCCATTTTCATGTGGCTGAGTGGGGAGTCGGAAAACTGCACACGTGCGATTGCCTTTCCCAACAAACTTCCTTACTTTCTGGCACAACAAAATGCCCTGGAACCTCTTGATGCTTCCTGCCCCAGGCACGGAATCAGATGTTCTTCAAAGGAGTCCTGTTTTTTTTCTTAGGAAAGTGTATTGAGGGTGCTAGATTTCCTCATTGTTATTAGATTGTTATTGCTTCTCAGCCTTTTCAATAACATAATTTGAAGGGGAAAATATCATAAACTCATTTGTCTGGCTGGGTCACTTGGCAGCGTCCTTCCCAGGTATGGGGCAGTACTTTCTATGTCTGTCTCCGTCCCTCTCTTCCTTCTCTCCAGCTTCTAGCTACTGCTCCTTCCTCCTACTCTTTCGAGCTAAAAAGCTAGAGAAATTCCCCTGCTCTTCCCAGCTGCACTATTTCTTCTAATTTCCATGCTCTGTCCAAACTTTGCAAATTATCTTTTTAAACAATCTTCATATTACCGAAGTAGAATGTGCTGTTTTTTTCCTACTAGTAGATTCTTCCTGACATAGAAGGAAGAAAGGAAATGGTTAGGATAAGCCTTAAGATGAATATTAAGTCAAGTATGAAGTGTATAAGACGTTTGACTCCAATAATATTGTGAATTTATTGATATTTGGTAACTTGCCCCATACCTCTTTTATATTATTCCTATAATACTATAGATATTGTACTGCCCAATAAATACAGATGAATTTAATATCCCTTGCTTAACTCAAAGAAACCAATGTACTTTAAAAAAAATGCCATTTTCATTACTTAGGAAGAAATTGGGCAAATGAAAAATTATGCCTGTGGGGTATGTGTGTGTGTGTGTGTGTGTGTGTCTTAAGGAACTGGTCAGATAAGGAGCAAAAATCTAGATTTCTTTTTTATTGTTAAGCTGCAACGTACATGGTTTCATACAACAAAAGTATTTAATCGAGTGAAAAGTAATAAACTGAACAATAAACAAATAAATACTCAAAACAACATATTTTCCATTGGAAACATGTTAAGATGAATGTGGGGTTTCATTACCATCTTACTGCAATTTTCTTATGTGTTACTAGCCTACATACCCCATGTTTTCTGTAATCAGGCAGATGTGAATGGAAGTTTGAATGATTAAATAAATGAAAAGTCCATTTAGTGCAGGGGATCATTTCACAAGGCAGTCAAACTGGGTTTAGAGAACAAAATTATTCAAGAACTTCTCTACTTATTTAGGTTCATTTTAGAATCCATGAACCTTCAGCTGTTCCTCCTTGACAATGCGAGTCTCCAAGAGAAACTGGCAAATGTTTTTTCTTTGGTCACTTGGAGCTGAATAACCTTTCCGTATTCGGGATGTTCAATCACAGTACCATTACAGGGAAATTTCTTTTGGAAAGCTTTCACACGTTTCCTTTTGTCATAATCATTTGCAATGCCCTGAACAGTCGAGATAGTCGTGATTTTAATAAATCAGTTATTAATCTTCTGGTCCCAATTCTAATTCTCTCTTTAGTCAGTCTTGTTTAAGAAGGTTTGTTTTACTTTCTGAAATCTAAAATTGCCTAAAATCTAAAATTGCTTAATTGACAGTGAACAATTTACACAAGTGAGAAACTTCTAATTTAAGAATCTGGGTTATGTTATACTGGTTGTTACTTATGCTGACAAAAGGAGGGCAACTGTATATTTATCCCGAGGGTATTTGCATTATGACCTTAGGTAAGTTATTTAACCTCTCTGTACTTCAGATGCCTCTTCTATTAACTAGAATAATAATTTCTTACAATAGTGTTTGCTACAGAAGGTACTCCATAAATAGTAGTGATGGCTGTTGTTACCATTATAATTCTGACTATATCTGGACTCCATCTAAATTTGGCTTTTTTTTTATGCCAGGATCCAGCTTTGTGACATGTGTTTTTTGTCCTGTAATTTCAATAAGGAGGATGGTGGGAAAACGAGATGGTCTATCCCCCTGGATTCATTGACTCTCTTATTGAGTTTGCTTTTGTTGACTTAGCTAATTAACTTAAGTATTTTGAGATTTGTTTTACTTACTATAAAATGGGAGTACTGTTACTGCTTTGTAAACTCCAAAGTGCCAAACATAGATGAGTAGTCTACATAGTAGGTTTGATGAAGAACTGTAATATAGGCTAAGTAGTCACTGTTCATTTAGAGGTTTATACCATTACTTTGATTAATTAATAATCAAACTATGTGCTGTAGACAAATGGATCAAATGGCAAACATATGATGAATAATTTGCAGTTGGCAAATACTATAAAGTGAATATGGGCAGAAAGTGGTCTGTTCTCATAATACACACAGGGTGCACTTTCGCTAACCAGCCTCAGACTCTGTACCCTTGTTTAACCTTCCTCAAGGCTTAACTGATAACATTTTTTTCTTATTTGGCAATGATTGAGACTTTCAAATTAATAAAGTCACTTTCTGTTTGGAATTTTACTGGCAGAATAACAGATATCTGAAAGTGGATCAGTGAATTTTGATTACTATAAAATCCTCATGATTTTCTGTGTCTATATAATTGGGTTTCTTTTATTGCTTTTTACAATTGCAGTTAATTCTGACACCAAGACACCGTGGTATTAATGCCTTGTGTCCACTAGATGTCACTATTTTCAAAGTAATAAAATAGAATTTGTGTCATGATGTAATGGAAAGGAGTTTGCTCCTTTCTCCCTCCCTCCCTCTCACCTCTGTCTCTTTAAATCTTTCCCCTTTCAGCATGTGAATTTTGCTTTAAAAATAAATAAAATTAGGTTTCTAAAAACCATTTGGAAAGTAAAGCTGGTTGATATGCCCAAACTTATACATCATCCTTTGATACTGAAGTTTATCAACCTGAAATTTTGTGTGTTGAAAGAAAAAAATATACAGAATTAGGGCAAAAAGAAACGGGGTTTTGCCAACAGTTCTTTAGCATCTTCTAAATTACCATAAGCCATTTGTAAAGAGAAGGACTGGGAGACAAAGGAAGTTGTTTTTATATGAAAGAAAAATTTCTGTGTCACTTGCTTCTTGTTTGATAATTTAGAGAAAATTTCTCCTCTGCAGTTGTATAAAAAACAGAATTCACAGATATTATTCCACTCTGGGGGAGATTCAGTAAACAGAGCCAGGCAACATTACACCAGAATTCATAAAAGCCCACCTTGAGGAAGGGGAAAAAACTGTCGGTAGCATATCATTGGCTAGAAAACTGACATTTTTCAATAATATTTTTCAAGAAAAGAAAGCTTATAAAGGTGTTATATATTTAAAGTGGTTAATACACCCCAGAAGTTATGCTTCATGGGATTTTTATATTCTTATTTCTGATTTTCTATATTTTACAAAGTACAAGTATACTTTCTTGTTTGAAAAATATATAAACTGTACAATAAGCTAGTGTAAACAATTAATAACATCTCAATCCTCTCTCTGGAATATCAACAGCATAGAGCTCCACGTTCTGTAGAACTGAGCTCTGGACCTGAGGACCTTACCAACTATTAACCTGTTAAGAGAATGAACTGCCTGTAATGTTGGGAGAAACATCAAACATATTTTACTTGCTTCTCTGTTCTCTAAACTTTCCCTATTTCTACTTTCAAGCCCAGGTGGCATCTGGGAAACTGTATTCTATTATCCCGAAAGGAAAGTCCCCTGTCAACAAACTTCAGTGATTTTCTAAGACCCTACCTTTTAATAAGAAAGAGAAACAGACATGAAACCATGTTAACAAAAAGCAAAAAGGAACTTGGAGATACCAGTGGTCCATTAGCACAGCCACTGAATGGAGCCACTGTGGCTCAGTAAGTGTGGCTGCATCCTTTCGCCAGACTCATGGTGACTTCCTTGAGGGTGATAAACTTTAAAAGTGAAGAGAACACCCTAATTGGTTTGCTGCTTCTTCCTAATTTTACTATACCTCCTACTGTCCTCTCAAAGGGAATTCAAAAAGGTGCTGGTTGGAAACATGAGGTTTTATAATTTCATGATAAAATTCCATTTTTGCTGAATAGGTTCGATCTAAGTCTGCTCTATATTTTTCTAGGCTTATTGAGGAATTGAAGGGAGTAATTTTCTTCAAGTGTATTAATGAAACAAATCTCTTTAAGTAATGATTCATTCATTCATTCACCAAATATGTACTGAGCAACTTACTAGATCCTGGTACTACTCTGTGTACTTGGGATACAGCAGTGAAGGAAAGAAAGCAATAATCTGGTCCTCATGGAGCTTATATTGTAGTAGAAGAAAACGTGTAATTGTTTTCATTTCTTATTTTTTAATTAAACCGAAGTTTAGTTATAATGTTTTAAATAATTCTTCCAATAACACTCAAATATTTATTCTTTGACATTTTAAATGGCCTACAACTAGCATTTCTCTAAAAATATCAATATATTAATGTAAAACTATGTTTTATAGGTTATTGTGCTAAATAATATTTTCCCACCCAACAGCAGTTATTTTTATTTTGTTTAAGGAGCTATAATGTCATTGAAAGAGGGTTTATCTATCTATATAGATAAATATATCTCTCTCCATATATGTATCTGTAGATATATGTATATATAGAGAGATATATATCTATACATGAAAACAGACATGAAAAAAAGCAAAACTATTTGATATCTCGGTAATTTTGTTATTGGCAAACTATTCTAGAAACTTCTCTATATTAGTCTACTTTTATATCTGTAAGGATGATTTCATATTGTTAATGTGTTTTCAAAATAAGGCATAACTATTTCTTTCTCTTCTAAAAGATGTAATCAACCTGCTAAAAGATTTCTATTGTATCTGTTGAAATTGAGGATTTATTCTAATTAACAGATCCAGTGGTCTTTCCTCAGGTTTTTTTTTTTTATGTTTTATTATGGTGTTAGTGATGAATAATCTGTCTCTTCGAAGTGAAGAAGAGTATTATTTCATAGAGGAAAACAATCATTTACGTAAAGGGAAATTTTAGAACTCTTTTTTTTTTTTTTTTTTTTGCGGTACGCGGGCCTCTCACTCTTGTGGTCTCTCCCGCTGCAGAGCACAGGCCCCGGACGCGCAGGCTCAGCGGCCATGGCTCACGGGCCCAGCCGCTCCGCGGCATGTGGGATCCTCCCGGACCGGGGCACGAACCTGTGTTCCCTGCATCGGCAGGTGGACTCTCAACCATTGCGCCAACAGGGAAACCCTAGAACTCTTTTTTTACATATTCTGCTGTCTGCATTATTAAGGCCTGTTCTTATTTTGCTTCTCTTTGTGATTCTTCTGTTTTGTTTTTTCTCAAATGTTGATGGTTCTTGTTTTACCATTTGTATTTCTTAATGAAGTACTGGTTGACTGGGTAGCTGGTGAAGGTTTCCTTTGCATTTAATAGGTTTCTCCTTCTTCTCCTCACTCCCTCCTCCTTCCTTTCTCCTTCTTCCTTCTCTTCCTTTTCCCTTTCCCTTCCCCTTCTCCTCTTTCTTCTCCTTCTCCTTCTTCCCCTTGCCCTTCTTCTTCTCCCCCTCCTCCTTCTTCTTCTTTTAATTGAAGTATAGTTGACTTACAATAGGGGTAAAAGTGTCATTCTATTGTCAAGCAGACTTTCCTCTAAGATGGGAGGTCAGGACCTCCAAATTTGCCAAACTGACTTTGCTTGCTAAGGAGGGTTTCTCAATTTAGTAAATAAAAATACAGGATACCTCATTACATGTTAATTTCAGATGAACAATAATGTCATGTGAATATGTTATATAAAATATTTTAGACATACTTATTCTAAAATATTTTTGTTGTATATCTGAAGTTCACACATCTTGTATTTTTTTGTATTTTGTCTAGTATCTAGTATCCACAGATATTACCAGATATCTGTGGAAGTTCAGCTGTATCTCAGATTTTGCCCTTCTCTCTTCATTCCAATCATGCATTTCATCATCCCATAGAACTAGATAAGTTTTGCATAATGATTGGTAAATGGGGTTGAGGGCACATGAGCCATCCATGTAGATACTTATTCTCTTATCCACCCAGTTTGCTGCCCTGAACAAGCTCCTGCTTGGAGCCACTCATGGCCACTTTTGCTCATAGCTACGCTGTGAAGATCGGTGCTTATGTGGAACATTTTTGATCTCTTCTGCTTTGGTTAAGCCATCAATGCACCTGCATTCTATCTTCCAAATATTTGTCAAAATACCTGTCCTGAAAATGACATAGTTCTATATTTTACTTTGCTGTGCTTCTCTTTGTTTTACATAGTTTTATAATCCTTTCCATGGGATCTTAGAGCGGAAGAGAGACTACATGGATGACAAGAGCCATTATCTTTCAGTGTGTACCCACACCTCTCATTTAGAGGTATCCATCCAACCTCCTGAAAAACAAACAAAACAAAACTGTGTGAAGAATTATTTCAGAGAATTCATAAGTTCTGACTGCACTTCTCCAAGCTGCTACCACATTTCTCTTCTGCAGTTTACAGCAAAACTCTTCAAAAGAATTGTTCCCGTTTTTTATCTCCAAGCCTCCCTGCCGTTCTGCTGTGAATCCACTCAAATCAGGCTTTCATCCACAACGATTCCATCTTACTACAGAGAAATAAGAGAATCACTTTCACAGTAAATAGAGTATCTCTTTTCTGCATGGTAATTTTAGTCATTATTCAAAGCTGTTGTGGCTTCAACCATGGTGTTAATTCAGTAGCTAAGTGTATGACAAAAAGAGTGAATGTGAAGTGAGGAAGAGTGAATCCCTATTTCATAATTTTTTTCCAAATAAATTTAAGATGAATTATCTATTTATATAAAAAGTCAAAGTATTAAAAGAAAATATACTAAGCGTTCACAAAATTTTGGAGTAAGGAAACCTTTCTTAACATGGCATGCAATGGATTATCCATAGGGAAAATATTGATAGGTTGAATTACAAAAATGAATACTTTTGTGATTCAAAAGAGAGCATATCTTAGTCTATTCAGGTTGCTTTATTTAAAAAAAAAAATACCATAGACTGGGTGGCTTAAATAACAAACATTTATGGCTCACGATTTTGGAGACTGGAAAATCCAGATCAATGTCTGTATCATGGATGACCATCTTCTTGCTGTGACCTCACTTCATGGAAGGGGTGAGGAAGCCCTCCTGGGTCTCTTTTATAAGAGCACTAATTCCATTCATAAGGGCTCCTCTAATTACCTCCCAAAGGCTCAGTCTCCAAACACCATCCTCACTGGGAGTTGAGCATTTCAGCATATGAATTTGGGGGTCACAAATGTCCAGTCTGCAGCAGAGCATAAAAATAAAAAAATTAAAACGTTGAGGAAATATGTGTAGGAATTATTGATGAAGAATCATAATTCTTGATAAGTAATACCTTTCTTAAGAATCAATGAAAAAAAAGACCTAATAGCAAAATGGTCACAGGGCATGATCATGTTTGCCAGAAGGAAAATGTGCAAAAAGTTATAAACATCATACAGAGCGATTCAGTCTGATGATATTTAAAGAAATGTAAATAAAACAGCAATTTTTGCCATTTCTTGCTTATCAGAGATATATAATCTTTAAGAATGTCAGTACTCTGGGAGAGAATAAATACATAGCCTCTGTCATGCATGGCTGGTAGATGTTTAAATTAATAAAAGAAATAAAAATCTCAAGGGGGCAAAATGGCAATATAAAAAAAATTTTTTTTAAATCTGTAAAGTCTATATTTTATTCAGTCTGTGAATTTATTCTAAGGAAATAATAAAATAATCAGAGAAGTGTACAAAGGATATATTCAAGGATATTAGCTGCGATGATATTTATAAGACAGACATTTAAGTATTAAGAAAAAGTAGGGGTTTGGTTATACAAATCATAATTCATCTTTATGATGGTATATAATTCAGTCATTAAGTGATATTATATAATATTTACAATCATTGCTTTACGTTCACAATTATATTGCTAAGTGATAATATTAGTGTACAAAATGGTACATATATGAATACAAAATTTGCCTGTCTTCTGAAATTTCATATTTAACAAGTGCAAGTCCTGTCCATTCTATTATTTATCTCTCATATCCTTTCTCTCTTCTCTCTATCCCTGAAACCAGTGAACTTACTTAGACTTTTCCCAGTTGAACTGCTAAGATAGCTTCTTTATCAATTTTTCCATCTTTCGTTTCCATTCTACCACCAAAACAATCTAATACTCAAATCTGATCATTCTGCTCCCTCTAACTTCATCAGTGGTTTTCTGTAGCATGTCTGTTGTGTGACCATCTCAGCCTATCCATAACCAGTGTTGTGGCTGGACCAGCCCTTGTGGTTCTTACTATGACTGCAGGACGCACTTCAGCAATAACCATCAGGAAACATCGGAAAAGAGTTTATTACTTACAAGTCCTGCGAATTACATGACACACCTGGGGCCACAGCGAGGTCACAGGTAGAGAGAGAGTGCAGGTCTGGGGTTCTGCTTTTATTAGGGTCGAGCGTGGGGACTAGGGTTTCCTGGGCTCACTCTTTCTTGGTGAATTTAAAACATAAGAATTGGACTTACCCTGTATTACTTCCTGACTACGTGATCTCAAGTAAATTACATAGACACCCTTAATCTGCATTCTTATTCATAAATTATGGGTAGGAAATCTTGCCTCTCCGGATGTGAATTAAAATGACAATACATATGGAAGGTGCTTCTTTATGGGTGTTAAGTCTGTAAAAGTGCGATCCCTTTGGTGTTGTGTCTTCATATTGTGGTAGTCATTTGTTTTGTTTTTCCAGTAAGTGGGTACCAAGGTCAATTTAAGATAGTGATGATAGGTCTGTCTGACTTGATGTGTTGATTTAGATAAGTGAACACTTGATTCAGCTAAAGAGAACACTGAATCTGGAAACCAGACACTTAGTGCATGACTTATGCTTGGGGAGGTCATGATAACCAGGCTTGACCACTCAATAGGCAACAGAAGAGAGCGTCGGTCACCCCCCTCCTCAGCAGGGATAAAAAAGGAGAAGACAAGGTGTTCACTCAGGGTTTACAGCTTCTCTGTGGGAAGATGTTAGATTTGTACTGAGTTGATATCTAGCTGAAATTAAGAGCCAGCTGTAAGTTCACCGGCTTTTCTGATTAAACTTACAGAAAGCTAAGTAGGCAGAAAAATGACAGGAGTCTTCTCTTTCAAGAATTTTCTCTAGCAGGGCAACTGTTGTTCTTTGCTGTACTCATGGGATAACAGTTCTCAAATTTGAGTGTGTACCCGAATTTCCTGGAGGGCTTTTAGGCCTAGATTCCTGGGCACTCACTCCAGCATTTCTGATTTAGTAGGTGTTGCGCTGTGGCAGGGGGAGGGATCTGTTAATCTGCATTTCTAAGAAGTTCCCAGGTGATGCTAATGCTGCTGGTTCAGGGAGTATGCTTTGAGAACCACTGTATTAGTGAAACAATATGATCACACACACAAAAACTTGGTCTTTAGTAATAATGTTTAAGTGGTTAACATGTAATTGGAATATATTCAGAGATTGGTTTACTTTACTCTGATTGAAAGATACTGCCCATGCCTCATTTTTTAGACATAAATTCATTATGTCACTCACCACTCTAAAACTCCCACTTGTCCTCTCTTTTCTGTACTTCTGATGCCCTCTATCTGTAACAGGCAGATTCCAACAGATTGACAGGATTTACCTCAAGTGCAGTGTTAAGAAGGATTCTGATGTTGGGTTACCAGGTAAACTATAAGATGCCTTGTTAAATTTGGATTTCAGATAAACAACAGACACTTTTTGGTCTCAGTTTGCCTCATGCTATGTTTGGGATTGGCTTATACTAAAATATGATTTGCTGTTCATTTGAAATTCAAATTTAACTGGGTCTTCTGCACTTCGTTTATTAAATCTGACTATCCTACTGATGGTGTACCAAGGTTAATGGGGAGTGTGAGGTGATCCATTTGTTATGTCTGCTCTTGGAATGGGAGTGGGGATTAATGGCTATACACAAAGAATTGAGCAATCTTTGCACTGAAACTGGAATTCTCCATCAGACTTTCACGTATACTGAATTTGTGGAGCCTTCTTATCAGTAGAGGAACAAGGGAATATATTTTCTGTCATAATATATGTCATAATATGTTTTCTGTCAACCACTTCTCACCAAAAACAATCTGATGTTCATCACCTGGAATTCACATAGCATGGGATGTGAGAGAAGGAGAATGTTGGCAGAAGCTGCTGTGATAAGTGTTGCCTCATTTTGTGATAATGGCACTTAACAGTGGAAGCCATCAACTGCTTTAAAATTAGGGCAGCTACGGCTCTGCCATCAAATGAATGTCTGTCACTAAACCAGTCTCAGTTTCAGCTGATTCCAAGAAGACTGCAGGATGCATTTGCACTTTAATGTATGGGTTTGACCAAATGGCCCTGATACTTTATAGCCAGAATATCCTTATACCATCAGCTCCAAGTCAGTGTTTGAATAGATGCCCTATAATTTTCTCCATACTAAGTATTTCCTTAACTGAAATTCTTTGTTCATATCCTGAAATAAAAACATAAGTCCGAGTGACATACTTGGAATAAAATGCTTCTTATCATTGAAAAACAGCTGATAAGAACCATCAATATAAATTTAGGTGACCTGGATCTCCAGTGAAGGAAATATTGTGTCTACTTTAATGTGGGAGAACACATGCTCCTTTCAAAAATGTCTATGTTTATTCTAAAGAAAAGTTTGTTTATTAAAATTTTGAAAATTGGTACAGTATGGACTTCTGCTTCCAAGATGATGAAGGAGACATACTTTTTCCTGTTTCTCCTGCTGTGTACATGTCAAAATCCTAGGTATTTATAAACAAAACAAACTGAAGAAGGTTCTGAAAGAAGAGGGACAGACTAGGGATGTCAGGACCCAAGGACCAACGCAGTATGAGCTCCTTGGGTTTTCTTTTTGCCTCATATATATCCCAGACTTGAGACAGAAGGAGCTGACAACTTGAAAATACCATTGGGCACTGTAAAAAGAAACACCAACAAAAGTTTAGTGTCTCTAGTCAAAGGGCCAGGGAGAAGAGGCAGAAGTAATGAGGCATCTGCCACCTTCCCCACTGGAGCAGTATCAGAAGAGACCTCGTGGAGGTTCAAGACTCTCAGCAATGCACAGCTAAATAAAATTGCTTCTCCCTCACCCCCCTGCCCATGGTGGAGGCCACATGGAGAGCAGTAACCAACAATGAGGACTCCTATCTATATCAGACACGTCGAGGCTGGCTGCAGAGCTCTAGGGAAGCAGGAAGAATAGACTTTAGGAGCCAAAACTTTGGACTAGTTGAGTTCCAGTCCAATCTGTGCCACTTGCTACCTGTGTGGCTTTGGGAGAATCAATTTCTCTGAGCATCAGTGGAGGTCTGTTGGGAAAGAGGAAATCAAACAGTACTAAACTTGAACTAAACAAAAATGATAGAAAACAATATTATAATCTGTGGTATACAGCTAAAGCAGTGCTGAGAGGGGTATTACAGAATTAAATGCACACAATTAAAAAGAGGAGAAGGCTCAAATCTGTAATCTAAGGTCCTCCCTCAAGAACCTAGAAAAAGAAGAGAAAAATAAGTCCAAAGCAAACAGAGCAAGGAAATAATAAAGATAAACCCAGAAACCAATAAAATTGAAAACAGGAAAACAGTAGAGAAAAGTCAATAAAACAAAAATTTGGCTGTTTGAAAAGATCAATAAAGTTGACAAATCTGTGACACAGTTGACAAAAGAAAAAAGAGAGAAGACATAAATTATCAATATCAGAAACTAAACAGGAAATCACAACAGGCCTTTAGATGTTAAAACACTAATAAAGGAATACTATATACAACTCTGCCCCCATAAATTTAACAACTCAGATGAAATGAAATATAACAATTACTTGAAAAACAAAATGCCACACTTGTACAATATGAAATAGGTCATTTGAATAACCTTATAACTATTAAGGGAATTTACTTCATAATTTAGAAGTTCCCCCCAAAACTTCACCAGGCCCAGGAGGTTTCATTGGAAATTTCTGGCAAACATTTAAAGAAGAATTAACACCAGTTATGCACAATTTCTTCCAGAAAATAGAAGAGGAAGTAACACTTTCTATTTCATTATATGATACTATTCTATTATTAGAATAGTATTAGAATACTACTATTCTAATATGAAAACCAGACAAAAGCAGTACATAAACACATAGCAGGCCAGTATCTCTTATGAATATAGATGCAAAAATCCTTAATGAAATATTAGCAAATAGAATTCAGCAATATATAAAAAGAGTTATGTGCCATGACCAAGTGAGGCTTCTTCCAGGGATACAAGACTGGTTCACTATTCAAAAAATCAATCCATGTAATCCAGTATACTAACAGGCTAAAGAAGAAAAATCATGTGATTGTGTCAATTGATGGAGAAAAAGCTTTTTTAAAAATCCAATACCATTCATGATTAAAAAAAACCCTCAAAAGCAAAAAAAAACCTATCACAAAAATAGGAAGAGAGGGGGACTTCTCCAACTTGGTAAAGAGAAAACTTGCAACTAACATGATACTTAAAGGTGAAAGACTGAATGCTTTTCCCTAAGATCAGGGCCAAAGCAAGATATCTGGTGTCACCATTCATTCTTATTCAACATAATGATGGAAAATTTAGCCAGTGCAATAGGCAAAGAAAGTAAATAAAAAGGCATATAGATCAGAAGTGAAGAAATGAAACTGTTCCTATATGCAGATGACATGATCATTTATGTAGAAAATCCCAAGGAATCTATAATAATAGTAATGATAATAACAAAATAATAATAACTCCTAGAATTAATTATTGAATTCAGTAAGGTGGCTGAATACAAAATCAACATACAAAAATCAAACTGATTATATTTCAATTTACTAGAAATGAACATATGAACACTGAAATTAAAAATGCATTTATAATTGTTCACAAAATGGAATGCTTAGGTAAAATCTAACAAAAATGTACAGGATTTACATGCTAAAAACTACAAATTGCTGTTGAGATAAATCAAGGAATATCTAAATATATGGAGAGATATAAGGTGTTCATGGATTGGAAGAATAAATAGTAAAGATGCCAGTTCTCCTCAATTTGATATATAGGTTTAAGGTAATTATGATCAAAATCCCAGGAACATTTTTTATATATCTAGGTGAAATTTTTCTAATATTTATATGGAAAGGCAAAGGAAATAAGATAGCTAATACAATTTTGAAAAATAAAAATAAAGTGGGAGGAATCAGTCTTCCTGACGTCCAGGATTATTATATTGCTATTGTAGTCAATACCTTGTGGTGTTGGTGGAGAGACATAGATCAAAGGAACAGAATATAGAACTTGGAAATAGATCTACAAAAATCTGTCCCACTGATTTTTTTTTAAATGTGCAAAAGCAATTCAATAGAGGAAAGGTAACATTTTCAACAAATAGTGCTGGAGCAATTTGACACTCACTGTAGTAAAGTGAACCTTGACTTAAGTCTCACACCTTACAAAAATTAACTGAAAATGAATCATGAACTTAAGTGTAAAATGAAATACTATAGGGGCAGAGTCAAGATGGCAGTGTGGGAAGATGCACAGTTAGCTTCTCCCCAAAGTAGGGCACCTGCCGGCTGTTGGGGGGGGGACTCTGACACCCAAGGAGATGGGAAGAACCCAAACTGAACCGGTAGAATGTAGGGGACTGAGGGAGAAGGAGAAGTGGAGGCCAGACAGAATCGGCGTCCCTGAGGCTGGGGAGATGAGGAGAGGCAGGTGGGAGGGACTCTCCAGGAAGAGCAGGAAAGGAGCAGAGGGCAATCACCTGGCCCACTTGGGCGGGGAGCCTGCTGGTCTTCCAGGTGAGGTCCCCCACCCTCTGAGACCAGGAGTGGGAGTGTCACGCCTGGGCCCCTTCTGTTCCTTGAACCTAAGCCCCACCCCCCCCCACAGCCCCCAGGGCCTTTTCCAGCCCTGTGGGTCCTGAGCATTGGCCATGCCCACCACCAAAACCTCACCCTTGCTTAGGCCCCGCCCACTATAGCCAAGGCCTTCCTCCCCCGCCTTTTTTTGTTTTTCTTTTCCCTCCTCTTTTTTACTATTGTGGTACTGATGTACCTTCTGGTTGTCGATTCCATCTACATTTTTATTTTTATATTCTTTCTAACATATCTGTTAGTTTCCTAGTCTACTTTTATTTTTTACTTTGTTATTGTTCTCTCTCTTTTTTTCTTTTTTCACTGCCCCATGCAGCTTGTGGGATCTTGGTTCATGAGCCTGGGGTTGGGCTGAAGATCCTGAGGTGGGAGCTCTGAGTCCGAACCACTGGCCTAACAGAGAACCTCAGACCCCAGGGAATATTCATTGGAGTGAGGTCTCATGGGGCTCCTCATCTCAGCACCAAGACCCAGCTCTGCCCAACAGCCTACAAGCTCCAGTGTTGGAAGCCTCAGGCCAAACAACCAGTAAGACAGGAACACAATCCCACTCATAAAAAAAAAAAAAAAAAAAAAAAAGAGAGAGCCAAAATATATGTCACAGGTGAAGGAGCAAAGTAAAAACCTACAAGACCAAATAGATGAAGGGGAAATAGGCAATCTACCTGAAAAATAAATCAGAGTAATGATAGTAAAGATGATCCAGAATCTAGGAAATAGAATGGAAGCATGGATTGAGAAAATACAAGAAATATTTAACAAAGATCTAGAAGAACTAAAGAACAGAAAAACAGAGATGAACAACACAATACTTGAAATGAAAAATGCACTAGAAGGAATCAATAACAGAATAACTGAGGCAGAAGAACTAATAAGTGAGCTGGAAGACAAAATGGTGGAAATAACTGCTGAGGAGCAGAATAAAGAAAAAAGAATGAAAAGAATTGAAGACAATCTCAGAGACCTCTGGGACAACACTAAATGCACCAGCATTCAAATTATGGCAGTCTCAGAAGAAGACGAGAAAAAGAAAGGGTCTGAGAAAATATTTTAAGAGATTATAGTTAAAAACTTCCCTAACCTGGGAAAGGAAATAGTCACCTAAGTCTAGGAAGCACAGAGAGTCCCATACAAGATAAACCCTAGGAAAAACACACCAAGACACATATTAATCAAACTAACAAAAATTAAATTCAAAGAAAAAATATTAAAAGCAGCAAGGGAAAAACAAAAAATAGCATACAAAGGAATCCCCATGAGGTTATCAGTTGATTTTTCAGCAGAAACTGCAGTCCAGAAGGGAGTGGCAGGATATACTTAAAGTGATGAAAGAGAAAAAGCTACAATGAAGATTACTCCACCCAGCAAGGATCTCATTCAGATTCGACAGAGAAATCAAAAGCTTTTCAGACAAGCAAAACCTAAAAGAATTCAGCATCACCAAACCAGCTTTACAACAAACGTTAAAGAAACTTCTCTAGGTGGGAAGCACAAGAGAAGAAAGAGACCCACAAAAACAAACCCAAAACAATTTAAAAAATGGTAATAGGCACATACATATCAAAAATAACCTTGAATGTAAATGGATTAAATGCCCCCAACCAAAAGACGCAGACTGGCTGAGTGGATACAAAAATAAGACCCATATATACGCTGTCTACAAGAGACCTACTTCAGACCTAGGGACACGTACAGACTGAAAGTGAACACTCCCATTTACCATTGCAACAAAAAGAATAAAATACCTAGGAATAAACCTGCCTCAGGGGGCAAAAGACTTGTACTCAGAAAACTATAAGACAATGATGAAAGAAATCAAAGATGACATAAACAGATGGAGAAATATACCATATTCTTTGATTGGAAGAATCAATATTGTGAAAATGACTATATTACCCAAAGCAATCTACAGATTCAGTGCAATCCCTATCAAACTACCAATGGCATTCTTCACAGAATTAGAACAAAAAATTTTACAATTCGTATGGAAACACAAAAGACCCCGAATAGCCAAAGCAATCTTGAGAAAGAAAAATGGAGCTGGAGGAATCAGGCTCCCCCACTTCAAACTATACTATAAGGCTACAGTAATCAAGACAGTATGGTACTGGCACAAAAACAGAAATATAGATCAACAGTACAGGGTAGAGTGCCCAGAGATAGACCCATGCACATACAGTCACCTAATTTATGACAAAGGAGGCAGAACATACAATGGAGAAAAGACAGCCTCTTCAATAAGTGGTGCTGGGAAGACTGGACAGCTACATGTAAAAGAATGAAATTAGGACACTACCTACCACCACACAGAAAAATAAACTCTAAATGGATTAAAGAATTAAATGTAAGACCAGACACTATAAAACTCTTAGAGGAAAACGTAGGAAAAACACTCAGACATAAAATACAGCAAGATCTTTTTTGACCCACATCCTAGAGTAATGAAAATAAAAACAAAAATAAACAATGGGACTTAATTAAACTTAAAAGCTTTTGCACAGCAAAGGAAACCATAAACAAGACAAAAAGACAACCCTCAGAATGGGAGAAAATATTTGCAAATGAAAGAACAAGTAAAGGATTAATCTCCAAAATATACAAGCAGCTCATGGAGCTCAATATCAAAAAAACAAACAATCCAATTAAAAAATGGGCAGAAGACCTAAATAGACATTTCACCAAGGAAGACATACAGATGGCCAAGTGACACATGAAAAGATGCTCAACATCACTAAGTATTAGAGAAATGCACATCAAAACTACAATTAGGGGCTTCCCTGGTGGCGCAGTGGTTAAGAGTCTGCCTGCTGATGCAGGGGACACGGGTTCGTGCCCTGGTTCGGGAAGATCCCACATGCCACGGAGCAGCTGGGCCCGTGAGCCATGGCCGCTGAGCCTGCGCGTCCGGTGTCTGTGCTCCACAACGGGAGAGGCCACAACAGTGAGAGGTCCGCTTACCAAAAAAAAAAACAAAAAACTACAATGAGGTATCACCTCAAGCAGGTCAGAATGGCCATTATCAAAAAATCTAGAAACAGTAAATGCTGGAAAGGGTGTGGTGAAAATGGAACCCTCCTGCACTGTAGTGGGAATGTAAATTGTTGCAACCACTATGGAAAACAGTATGGAGGTCCCTTAAAAAACTAAAAGTAGAACTACCATATGACCCAGCAATCCTACTACTGGGCATATACCCTGAGAAACCATAATTCAAAAAGAGACATGTACCACAATGTTCATTGCAGCACTAGTTACAATAGCCAGGACATGGAAGCAACCTAAATGTCCATCAACAGATGAATGGATAAAGAAGATGTGACACATATATATAATGGAATATTACTCAACCATAAGAAGAAACGAAATTGAGTAATTTGTAGTGAGGTGGATGGACCTAGAATCTGTCATACAGAGTGAAGTAACTCAGAAAGAGAAAAACGAATACCGTATGCTAACACATATATATTGAATCTAAGAAAAAGAAAATGGTACTGCTGAACCTAGTGGCAGGGCAGGACTAAAGAGGTAGAAGCAGCAGCATAGCACAGGGAGATTGGTTCGGTGCTTTGCAGTGACCTAGAGGAGTGGGATAGGGAGGATGGGAGGGAGGCTCAAGAGGGAGCGGGTATGGGGACATGCGTATGCGTATGACTGATTTACTTTGTTGTGCAACAGAAACTAACACAGTATTGTGAAGCAATTATACTCCAATAAAGATCTATTAAAAAAATGAAAAACTATAACGCTTAAAGAGTTAGAGACAATTTGAGGGAATTAAAGCTGGGGAAAGAGGTTTAAAGGAAGAGTTTGTTGTTGATAACAGTGCTGTGATCCATAAAATGAAAAATTGATAAATTGAACTTCATCAAAATTCAAAACTTTTATTCCATGAAAGACCTCAGTATAAGGATAAACAAGCTCGAGTGGAAGAATATATTTGCAAACCATATATCCCACAAAGGACTAGTATCTATAATATATAAAGAACTCACCAAAACTCAAAAATAATCTAATTAGAAAATGAGCAAAAGACACAAAGAAATATCTCCCCAGAAAGGATAGACAGTTTGCACATAAGGTCATGGAAAGATGTTCAACGTCATTAGCCATTAGGAAGAGGCAAATTAAAACCACAATGGGGTATCACTATACAAGTCTCAGAATGGCTTAAACAAAAGTGACACCACCATATGCTGGTAAGGATGAAGATTATTCATACATTGATTATTCATACATTGCCAGTGGGCATGTAAAATATTACAGCCACTCTGGAAAAGTTTGATAGTTTTTTAAAAAAAATGCAGCTACTGTATATCCCATGCTCCATGGGAGATGTTGTACTTCTGGACAAATTTCCCAGAGAAATGAAAATTTATGTTCACTCAGAAACATGTGAATGAATATTTGTGCAATTTGGGGCTGTTATAGCCCCAAACTGGAAACAACCCATATGTTCTTCCATGGGTGAATGATTAAACAAACTGAGACATCCATATCATGGCATACCACTCTGCAAGAAAAAGGAATAAACTTTTTCAGAGAATTATGCTGAGTAATCCCCCAAAGTTACATAAATTATGATTCCATTTATATGACATTCCTTAAATAACAAATTTGTAGAAATGGAAAACATTAGTACTTGTCAGAGATTAGGGTTGGGGGTGAGAGGGAAGTAAGTGTGGTTATAAAAGGACACCATAAGAGATCCTTGTGATGATGAAAATATTCTGTGTCTTGACCGAATCAATGTCAGTATCTTGGTTAGTACATTGTACCTTAGTATTACAAGATGTTACCATTGGGGAAAACTGGGTAAATGTAAATCTCTCTAGATGATGATTATTATTATTATTTTTGCGGTACGCAGGCTTCTCACTGTTGTGGCCTCTCCTGTTGCGGAGCACAGGCTCCGGACGCACAGGCTCAGCGGCCATGGCTCACGGGCCCAGCCGCTCCGCGGCATGTGGAATCTTCCCGGACCAGGGCACGAACCCGCATCCCCTGCATTGACAGGCGGACACTCAACCACTGCGCCACCAGGGAAGCCCCCTCTAGATTATTTTTTTATAACTAAATGTGAATCTACAAGTATTTCAAAATAAAAATGGTTAATTAAAAATTACATAATCTAATTCCAAGGCATTCGGACTCAACTAATCCTGAACTAGGGGCCATCAGTCATCATCTCATTTAATTCACATTAACAGCAAGCCGTAATTAATATTCTGCTTTTGAGGATAACATTGGTGTTCAGAAGAATTAAATAAGTTTTCTAAGGTTATGTTTTTATTATAAGGGGTACTTTAAAAAATTTTAAGATAGGTAGATAAAAGTCACAGCCAAAATTAAATCAGGATCTTCCAATGTCAAATTTAATGCCCCTTCTCCTATACCACATTGCCTTCTCAGGGAACTCTGTTATTTATTCTTTGAAGTGGTTTGTCGAGATAAATTTTTCTAGAAGAAAATTTTTCTTGAAGATTTTATATTTAATTTTGTTTTTTAGACCTCGGAATTAAGAAGCATAGGTAGAGGGTGGAGTCAGGATGGTGGTTTGGGAAGACACTGAGTTAGCATCCCCCCACAGCTAGGGTGCCTCCCCGCCGCTGGTGGGGGACTCTGACGCCCAAGGAGATGGGAGGAACCCCCAAGTGAACCGGTAGGAGGTGGAGGGACAGAGGAGGAAGGAGAAGTGGAGGCCAGATTGGATGGGCGCCCCTGAGGCTGGGGAGATCAGGAGAGGTAGGCGGGAGGGGCCCTATGGGAGGAGTGGGGGAGGAGTGGAGGGCGTTTGCCCCACCCACTCAGGCCTGAGCTCCCAGGCCAGTCCCCTGCCTTCCAAAGGCCCCTCCAGGCTGCGTGGGTCCTGGGGGCATAGGAGGGAGGCCAGGGAGATCAGGAGAGGCAGGAGGGAGGCAGGGGCCCTCTGCGAGGAGCCTGATGGGCTCCCAGGTGAGGTCCCCCACCCTCTGAGACCAGGGGTGGGAGGCAGGCCTGGGCCCCTTCTGTTCCTTGAGCCTAAGCCACCCCTCCCACCCCCCCACCCCCACCCCCACCCCACCCCCCCCACCCCCGCACCCAAGGCCTTTTTCAGCCCTGTGGGCCCTAAGCATAGGCCCCACCCACTGTCCAAACCTCTCCCTTGCTTAGGCCCTGCCCTCCACAGCCAAGGCCTTTTCCCTGTTGTTTTTTTTTTCTCTTTTCCCTCCTCCTCTTTTTCACTGTTGTGGTACTGATGTACCTTTTGGTTGTTGATTCATCTATATTTTTATATTCTTTATAATATATCTGTTAGTTTCCTAGTCTAATTTTATTTTTTACTTTGTTATTGTTCTGTTTGTTTTTGTTTTTTTTTTTTGCCACCCCACGCATCTTGCGGGATCTTGGTTCTCCAGTCGGGGGTCGGGCAGACGCTCCTGTGGTGGGAGCTCCGTGTCGGAACCACTGGACTAACAGAGAACCTCAGACCCCAGGGAATATTCATCAGAGTGAGGTCTCATGGAGGTCCTCATCTCAGCACCAAGACCCAGCTCTACCCAACAGCCTACAAACTCCAGTGTTGGAAGCCTCAGGCCAAACAACCCGTAAGACAGGAACACAATCCCACTCATTAAAAAAAAATAGAAGGGTAGGTAATAAAGTCCCAACTTGAAAGCTGAGGGAACTGAGGTGTGTCATCATGATTAAATAGATTGCTTTGCGTATCTTGGCTTCTACACTATGTTCTTCCAGTGCAGCATCAGAAGAAAGGGGCCAACGACTCCCAAGGTTCATTAGTGAACACTTCTACTGAGATAACTCTTGCATTTGTTCTAAATTTACTTCTTTCCCCTTTTGTATGATTTAAATAGTAAACGTTGTCAAGTCTAAACCGCCTGAGTTAATGTCATTCATGTCACTGGTATTCAGTTTTGAAACAAAGTCATCCTGTCCACGCTACCACCAAAGTATATCCCGTGTGTATCCAGCTTGCTTCTTTCCTCCACAACCATCCCAGTCAGAGTGACTTTTCTCTAAGCTTCAGTCCTACAACAAACTCCTGGTTGGTTTCCCCACTTCTCATTTTAGTGTCCTTTAATTTCTTCTTTATCCTGAAGTTACTAATCTCTCAAAAATATAAGCTTACTTTTCTCATTCCTTTGCTCTGTGGCATATTTTATTATTGCTCAGAAATAATTTCTGCCCCTTTCTCCTCGGGTTTCCTCGTGGGAGGATTTTGTTTTTGACTCTGTTGTGATCAGGCTCAGCCATGTGAATTGTTTTGGACTATGAGATGTGAGTAGAAGCTACATGTGCCACTTCTGAAGAAACTTTTAAGAGTTTTTGAGGGACTTTGTCATCACTCTTGTTTCCTTGCCCATATGGGTTACAAGGCTTCTCCTTCAGCTGTGGTCCTGGATTGAAGGAGATACAGAGCAGAGGCCCACTGGAGCCATAAAATAGACATTTCTTGTGAGCAAAAAAATATGCCATTGTTTTGATAGTCACTAGCACTTTGGGGCTTGTTTGTTATTATAGCAGAACATTGCTTAGGCTGTCTGACACATGGGCTACCATCTCTGATAGGTTCCCTGGGCACTTAGGATAGAGTCCATAATAACCTTCAAGATGCTACATAATCTGGCCTCAGCCAACTCCACTGTCCTTATCTCCAACCACATTTCTAACCCCTAAAGATCTCAAAACGCATGGAACACACTTGTTTATTTAATACATTCACCATGATATTCCTGTTGTGAGAAACACTCCTTCCTTCATCACGAGTCAAAATTATTAATTCTTTAGGGTTCAGGTTAGTTATCATTTCCTCGGGAAGTGTTCATGACTACCTGCAAGCTAAATTATGTCTCTCCTTTACACAATCACAATTCTCTGTTTTCTAGAGTATTCTTCAAATACCTTTTCTGCTATAAAATAAGTGGACTCAGGAAATCGTGAGGCAGTTGCATTGCTATTGTCATTATGCTAAAGAGAAAACCAGGGAACAGATTGCGATGAGGACTTGACTGAGATTAGGGCTTGCTTGAGGTTTACTTTCTCGAATTTGTCAGACTGTATTCCTGGGAAAATATGCACATTGAGTTAAGAATTTGTATATTGTGTACTTGAAGCCTAATTAATAAATATTAAATACAATTCATTGAAGCACTAATAATTCATTCAGTTTTGAAAATTGAATTTCTAAGACATTACATATAAATAATTAAATCTAATCTTAGCTCTGTAGTAATAGGATGAGTTCCATGCTCCAGAATCCATATTTCTTTTAAAAATAAAATTGGAATCAAGGCCAGACGAGTCTTGAAATTTTGAATCTTAAACTATCCACTAGTTCCAGGGGGTATGTGGTCACAGAAGCACAGGGTTTGTAATTATTGCATTATTATCATAATCTATCTTCTTCACTTGACTGTAAACTCTACAGGGACAGAGGCCGTGGTTGTATCATTGTCTCCACAGTGCCAAGGACAGTACCTGACATAGTGTGGAGGCTTAAATAGAATGACAGTAAAGATTTCTTTTTTGTAGAAATACACTATCCACCTAAATTATCATGTACAATTGAGTAGTGGTGATATTTCCATAAAAATACTCAATAATAGTTCTACCTGTGAACACCTAAAACCACAGGGTGTTTGGTATTTGTTTAGGAAGATATATTCTCCATTATTTTTATGAAGGTTGTTCTCTATGTTGACATTTGGTTTGAGCCAGTAATAGCTACTATTTATTGCATACATTATATGTTAGGCACTGTTGAAAGGTATAATATATTTTATATTATTTAATCTTTACAGTAATCTTGCAACAATTATTTTTCTGTTTGATAGATTGACAAACAACCAAACAAACAAAAAAACCTCATGACCAGAGAAATTAAGTGGTTTGCCTAAAGCCACATTAGGTATCAAGTGGCACAGACTTAGGAAGTCAGCTCTATCCAAGTCCAGTATCCTCAACCCTACAATGCCTGCCTCCCCAGAGCTCCAGGGCCAGTCTCCTCGTGTCTGGAATAGATTTCTGACTGATATTTTGGAAGGTTATAAGTTTCTTATACTTTCCTCATTCAATGCTAAATTGAAACAAGAGATTACATCTGCTTTTTAGTTGAATTTCACTGCACAATGATAAAACTAGAAGTTTAATGATCTTGAAAATGCTAATATTTCATGATAAGGAGCCTATATGGACAGTGTACTTGATACCTTAATTGATACTTTTATCTTATGTGACTATAAAACAGCCAACGTCATTGTGTAAACTACCTTCTTCGGTGTAACTTGACAGGATCAGTATTCTCTGTGATTCTAAGTTTCAAAGACAACTAAACAATGGGAAGTTGATAAGTGAGGTGCATTGTTACCACTGAGAAACTCACATTTTATTAGGTCTTTTTCTTGTTAAAAAATGCAGATAGGGACATTTTTAAGGGGATGATGCAAGGTGTCAGGATGGGTCAATAAATGAAAACAGACTACGTGGAGTGAATAACTAAACTTCCATTGATTGGTACTCTCGACTTCTCCTAGGAATCCTATCTAGTTTTAGAGAAATTTTCATGTAATTATGTCAGCATTCTTACAAAATACTTTGATTTGCAATTTATTTTAAAGCACCCCCTCCAAAAATATCATTGTCAGAATACTAATGTCCTAATCCCATTTCCTGCACAAAGACAGACAATAAGAGTCTTCTAGAAGTGCCACTCTAGCAACAGACAGTCTACAGAACTTTATGACATTGATGTTAGTGCTAACAGGGGTGGGCAAAAGGCAGAAATATTCAGTCCCCTTCTCTTTACAGAATTCCTGGGAACAAGAAGAATAATATTTGAGGACTCCTTCAAATGCCATTAAATGGAGAAATTATGTCATCCATTCCAGCTATATTTATTGAAAATAATAGTATCTTTGTAAAGGACTAACATTTATTATTCATATACTTTGTGTTAGGCACTGTGTTTGGTACTTTACTTTTGATTTTGTTTAATTTCACAGTAACCCTATAAGATAGGGTTATATCTAACCCTATAAGATATGATTGACTCCATTTTACAGTTGAGAAAATTTATGATTTTTAAAGATATCAGTGTCTAAAATCACCCGCCTGGCAAATAATAGAGCCAGAAGGTGAAGTAAGGGTTTCTAACTTCAACTTCTAAATTGCTTCCTACCTAGTGCCTATTATGTGCAGAAGCTTTTCCCAGGCATGCAAGTAACAGCCCCCAAATCGAATGGTTACCAGAATTCCTGGGGTGCTTGTAAGGCATACAGATTCCTTGAAGACATCTTAAGAGTTCTGATCCATAGGTCTGGAATGGACTCTCAGAGCAAAGTATCTTCAGCAAGCATCCTAGGAGTTTCTGATTAGCCAATTCAGAATAACTTCCAGGATGTAAAGGGATATATAAAAGGACTCTACCCTCTAGGTAATTTGATTGTTGCAAAGAATCTAAGCCGCTGATGACGGGAATGTACATTCTGAATATATCTCCTTCTGTAATGCCACACAGTACACTTTATAAATTCTTGATCAATCAAGAGAACAAAGGCATTTATTTGGATAATTATTACTTGTGTTTTTCAAGTTGAGACAAAAGCAAAATTGTTTCACATGAGTATTCACATAAACCTTTGTACACATTTTAAACTCTAAAATATACAAATTCTCTGTGTAAATTTTAACTTACTTAAACATGTTAAACAGCCATGTATGATACCATCATTACTGTCATATAATCCCAATAGCAAATGTTCTCATAGGATTTAGTGGAAAGGGTTCCGGTTTTATGGTTTTCTTCTATGTCTTTATTCATCTGTTTTTTATTTTACTCGATGTCTATGTATGCATCTGCTCTGGATTTCCTGAGGCAATCTTGTTATCTCTGTGAGGATATTTACTATGAAAATAACACTTAAAGTCCTTAGAACAGTCACTTGTTTTAAGCACTTTAAATATATTAATTCATTTGATCCTCAAAATATCTCTACAAAATAGCTCCTGTTATTATGATCCCCATTTTACACGTAAGGGAACTGAGGCAAAGAGTGACTAAGTGTATCTTTGCTGCATTTAAAAAGTTGCAGTATCTGCATGTGCAAGAAAAATCATGAAATATCCTATTTCCACCTGGGAACAATAATTTTCTAGGTTCTTCAGCACTAGAGTCCAGCCGAGGAAATTATTTGTTTACCGAGCTGCAGTGTAACTCCCTGGAATATAGCTCCCATAAAGCAGTGGCTTAACATTCTACATTATGTACTTATTAACGTGGGCATTGTGCAAGGGTTTGTTTTCACGGGAAAGAGGTAACATTTAGTATCTACAGTGAAATTAAGCCAAATTAGCAACACTCATAAAATCAAGAAATTCTCAGTAGAATTCTCATCAAGGTATTTACGCACGATGAATTGTATTATTTTCTTTGTGGAATTTTATGTATGATAAGTATGCATGGAGACATGGGATGTGTAGATGATACTTATTACTGTGGCTAACATTTATAGAGCAATTAACTATCTGCTCGGCACTGTGCAAATGTTTTTCGTGGATTATTCCAATTAATCCTGGCACATATCTTGATAAGTCGTTTCTTTATTCCAATTTTACAGATAAAAACAATTCTAGAGATATAATTAACATGCCTAAGGTCTAATGAAAGAATTGGTGTTTGAATGTAGATGTCTAACTACAGAGACTGCCTTCTTTTTTTTTGTTTTTTTGTTTTTTGCGGTACGCGGGCCTCTCACTGTTGTGGCCTCTCCCGCTGCGGAGCACAGTCTCCGGACGCACAGGCTCAGCGGCCATGGCTCACGGGCCCAGCCACTCTGCGGCATGTGGGATCCTCCCGGACCGGGGCACGAACCCATGTCCCCCGCATTGGCAGGCGGACTCTCAACCACTGCGCCACCAGGGAAGCCCTGAGACTGCCTTCTTAATCACCAAACTCAGACTGAAACCCAGGTCCACAGATGGACCCAAATATTGAATATTGGCCATTGGTGGGTAACTACCTTCCCCCTTCCCCAAATAAATCACCTACACAACTACAGGAAATGGAAATTTGTCTTTATACTAGTTTAGGTGAAAACATAATAGATGGACTTTTTAATTGACCACAGTTAGAACTGTAACATTTTAAAAAGCTCATGTAATTTTAAGCAGTGCTGATAGTTGGATTTAATTCACAAAACATTTTTAATCACCCACCAAATGTCCAGCACTATGCTTGGTGTTAGATTTACAAAATTTTATAAGATGAGGTTGCAGATCTAGGGAACTTAAGAGTTCCACAAGGCTGAGAGGGTTTGTCTGAGACTTGGACACCAGATGGTATGTCCTATAAGCACAGAATCAACAAGTTGCTGTGAGTCCAGGATGAGAATCATTAGTTCTGCTGCAATGGAAATGAACCTAGGACGTTTTCACAGTGGAGATATTATTCAGAGCGGAGTTTTAGAGCTGGGTGGATAGAATTTCACCAGACTGACAAACATGTGGAGGAAGAAATGTGTGGTATAATTGGGGATGGTTTGTGCGACGATGTGGTGAGGCGGGCAGTGAGCCTAAAGAGGGCAGACTGGGCTCTCCGGATTATAAAGGAACAAGAGTGCCTTCCCAAATAGTTTGGATTTTATTCTGTAGGCAGAAAAAATTGTAATCAGGGAGTTATCACTTTTAGGTATGCGTGTCAGATATAATTAGGGCAGTAGCAATGGAGCCAGAAGGGAACAGCTGTGGAGCCGAGGTGGTAGACCTTTGTCCAAGGCACTGAGCACAGAAGGAGGAGGAACAGGTTTGGGGAAAATTAGTTTGCTTTTATATTATGGAATTTGAGGTGCAGGCAGGCCACCCAGGTGAGAGAGGTTTGATTGGCAGTAGGAAGTGCACGTGATAGGCTGGAACCAGAGGAGAGCCCCTGAGCCATGCCTGGGTGTTGCAAGTCCAGATGCCTGGGAAGCAGCATCCCAGTGCTGCTTTGTGTTGCTCAGATAGCAGCTGGATTAAATACTCAGTTCTACTTGTCACCTTTAGAAGGAAACCTGGAAGATCCCCCAAAGGCAGCTAGATGATGAAGAATCTGGATTCTACCTTACCTGAGATACCCTTAGTCTGGAAAACAGAATGCAAAGAGGGAATGATAAATTTCTTTAACCGTTAGCAGGGTTTCGGGAGACAGATATTTAGGTAGAGAAATGCAGCTCAAAGTCAGTGTTTCTCTCTCACTAAAAGGCAGCACAGGGAGCGGAGACCAGTCGGCTGCCTGGGCTTTCTGCAGTTGGACAAGAGTGAAAGAAAAACGATTACAATTGGGTATGGGGAAGGCAGCTGCCACCAGAGGGCAGCCACACTTTGAGAACCCCAGCCGGCCAAGCCAAGCAGCTGTACCTGAGGGTTTTGTCGGGGAAATGCACAGTGTGGTCTCGCAGATCACCAACACGTGGGTGGGTAGGAGGGTAAGTCAGAATTTAGAGCCTGCAGGTTCCCAGGGTAGCAGGTAATTTGATTCATTTACCTGGCCATTCACATTTAACCGGTTAATTTCTCTAACTAGGCTTTTGAATTTCCTTTCTCTTGTGAGGGAAGTTTCCCACTCTTTCCAGAACACTGTACACTCAGACTAGATTGAGGTAGTAGCTTCCTTTGTATCTGAAGAGGCTGCTGTGATCTCAGTCACAGACAACTTATGAGTTTTGAGAAAATATTAAACAGTAATGGTGGAGCCTGAAAGATTGATACAGACTCTACCAGTGCAGAGATATTTGTGGATTTTAGTAGTAGCTACTCTTTCTGAAGTGTGACAAGGGGTTTAACTCTTTAAATCGCACTATGACAATGCTGCAAACTGTGTGATGCTATTTTATTTAACAAATGAGCAAACCAAACCTCAGAGAGACTATCTACCAGCTCCAAGGTATCGCAGCCAGAAAATAGCAGGACTGAGGTTTGAGCCCAGATGTGTTCTGCTCTAAAGGCCCTGTTTTTTTTGTTCTGCACAAGGTCTTTATTCTGTTGTCAAAACTTCTTCCAAGAACATCATGGACAAGGCAGGAAGGAGATATGAAAATGCATCCAGGAAAGCATTTGGGATGTCCTGACGTTCTCCAGCTTTGACCCCAGAGCAATGAAAACTTTCTCTGCAGGGAGGTAGTGGCAACTCTCTGACCTTTTCCAGAAGGAATTTGTGCTATGACTGATATTTAGATGCTGCCATAGTTCATCTGAATCGGCTTGGCAATTAAACCACGTATTTTCCCATGCAATTAAACCACTTTGCATGTGGTTTTTTTTTGCGGTACACAGGCCTCTCACTGCCGTGGCCTCTCCCGTTGCGGAGCACAGGCTCCGGATGCGCAGGCTCAGCAGCCATGGCTCACGGGCCCAGCTGCTCCGCGGCATGTGGGATCTTCCTGGACCAGGGCACGAACCCATGTCCCCTGCATCGGCAGGCGGACTCTCAACCACTGTGCCACCAGGGAAGCCCTGCATGTGATTTTTAGTAAACCAGGTCATCTCCAGTGAGGGGAGGAAGGAGCTCTCTGGACATCAGGACTAACAGCTAAGTCCCTATGGAGGAGAAAATAGATTAAATCCTCCTCTGAGGAGAAAAGATGGAGCAGAATCTACCCTCTGCCCTCAACTGGCTTGATGACCTGCACCCCACACCACTCAGGGGAATTTGGGAGAAAAACAGACAAAGCTTATGGCCCTTTGATGGCTTGAGAGGGAGCATTGCACTGGCGTCAGGAGATGCCACTGGAGCTCCTCATTTTTCAATTTGGAAGCTACTCTTTCATAGTAATAATAATGATCCCAGTCATAACAGACACCATATCAAAGTTAAATGTAAAGAACATATCCTTTCTACAGTATTGAACTAATGTTAAAGGCGTGATGCTCTCAGTTGAAAACAACCATTTTAAACAGCAATAATAACAAGGAAATAAGCATGTTTTGAGATTCTTCCTTTCCACCCTGTCGGGCACCCCTGCTTGGTGCTGTTTCGGTACATGAGCACAACGGCATATGCAGCTCTTCACTTAGCATAAATGTTTTGGAAGCTGGTGTTGCTAAGCTATGGCCAATTTCAAATGCAAAAATCTACTTCCCCTGGAAAACATGCTTGCTACAACCTTCATGCCGCCTTCGACTATTTGTGTAGTTCCTAAGTAGAATATGTTTGGTTTATGCAAAGCTGAAGGAAAAGGAAAATGGAACAAATATCCAAAAGCACATTGCTATGTCTTCTTTCTGTACCTTCAGACAATCACACATTTACTCATAAGAGATGCTGAACAAGGTCATCAGATCTAGAGGACACTATATTTTTTGAGTTGATGATATATTGGTCATATTTTCCTCCACAGAGACTGCATTTTTGAAAAGTAGGAAGTTATGTATTTTTTATTTAAACTCCATGTACATGGCTATACTTTATTTGTATTTTATTAATTAGTTTACACATACGAGTTGTGTACTGAGTGTCACTTCTATGTCAGGCACAGTGATGGCCAACAGATTCTGATTAGAATCCACTTAGAGTCTTAAGCCCTGGCATATTGCGGTTTTATTGTTCACAATTAGGAGAATTTTATGGTACTTTTCTTGGACCCTTTCTTTTGATGCATTGTATTAGTTTCCTATTGCTGCTGTAACAAATTTCAACAAATTTTATGACTTATAACAACACAAACCTATTATCTCACAGTCCTCCCAATTAGAGTTACTGAAATCCAGGTGTCAGCAAAGATGTGTTCCTCCTTTCCGCACTACCCAGACAGGGGTCCATACAGCGTTGTTCTGGACTCCCATCCTAACTTAAAGGGAAACTTTCACAATGTCCGGAGCCCTTGACGTCCTGCAAGTAAAGGAGGAGGATGTGCCCAAATTCCTTGCAGCAGGAACCCACTTAGGTGGCAACAACTTTGACTTCCAAATGGAACAGTACATCTACGAAAGGAAAAGTGATGGCATCTACATCATAAATCTGAAGAGAACCTGGGAGAAGCTTCTGTTGGCAGCTCGTGCCATTGAATTCCCAGCTGGTCAGTGTCGTATCCTCCAGGAATACTGGCTGGCAAGCTGTGCTGAAGTTTGCTGCTGCCACTAGAGCCACTCCTATTGCTGGCCATTTCACTCCTGGAACCTTCACTAACCAGATCCAGGCAGCCTTCCGGTAGCCAAGACTTCTGGTGGTTACTGATCCCAGGGCTGACCACCAGCCTCTCACAGAGGCCTGTTACGTTAACCTGCCTACCGTTACTCTGAGTAACACAGACTCTCCGCTGTGCTATGTGGACATTGCCATCCTGTGCAACAAGGGAGCTCACTCAGTGGGTCTGATGTGGTGGATGCTCACCTGGGAAGTTCTGCACATGCATGGGACCATCTCCTGTGAACACCCTTGGGAGGTCATGCCTGATCTCTACTTCTACAGAGATCCTGTGAACACCCTTGGGAGGTCATGCCTGATCTCTACTTCTACAGAGATCCTGAAGAGATTGAAAAGGAATAACAGGCAGCAGCTGGGAAAGCTGTGGCCAAGGAGGAATTTCAGGGTGAATGGACCGCTCCTGAGTTCCCTGCTACTCACCCTAAGGTGGCGGACTGGTCTGAAGGCGTGCAGGTGCCCTCTGTACCTACTCAGCAGTTCCCCACTGAAGACTGGTCTGCAGCTCCCACTGCTCAGGCCACTGAATGGGTAGGAACAACCACTGAGTCATCTTAAGCTGTTCTTCCACAAACTCTTCAAATGGAAATAGGTTGACAGAAAACAGTTTCTTAAAAAAAATAAAAAAAAATAAAAAAAAAAAGAATGTTTCCTTCTGGAGGTTTTAGGAGAGAATCAAGTCCTTGCATTCTCTTTGCTGATGGTCCCTTCCCTCATTTTCAAATCCAACAGGGTAGCATCTTCAAATCTCTCTATTTCTCTCCTCTCTCTCTCTCTCCCCCCTCCCCCCCCCCCACTCTGCCTCCATCTTCACATCTTCTCTGACTCTCTTGCTTCCCTCTTATAAGCAGCCTTATGATTACATTGGGTCCACCCAGATAATCCAGGGTAATAATCTTGCCAAAGCACATTTGCAGTCTCTTGAGCAGGTAAGGCAACATCTACACAGGTTCTGGGGATTACGATATAGACTTCTACGTGTGTGTATGGTGTTCGGGAGGGCCGTTATCCCACCTACCACATTCGCATACTGAACTCATCTCCTAGTTAAAATTGCCCTGCTTATGCTGTTCTGTGTACTTTAAGAAATGAAGTGTTTTTGAAACATTTTCCCAAAAAATGACATGAAGAAATTTACACCCTTTTTGGGTCTTCACATAGAATGTAGCACCAATCCTCCGGATGCCAGGGCAGATCTCCTAGGAAGTGAATTTCTAAGTGTTGCAGAAGGAAACTGTTCACTGAGTCCAAATTTTCTTAGCACAGCACCCCCAAAAGTTCAGTTTCTCTAGCTAAAGGTAAAAGCTCTCTGAGTTCTACTGGATGGTACTCTGGGGAATATTTCTGTGTGCTGAACAGAATTACAATTATAATTCTTTTATTGCATTTATACATATTAAAATAGAATATCAACTTAATATTTTGACTCTTAATAAGTTTTCCCCAAAAGGAGATCATTACTCACAGTTCACACAGTGTGAAAGCCATGAATGTGTGCCTTGGTAGCCTGAGATTTACTGTGACTCTATATCTGTACTGAATACAAATTCACTTAAAAATACATTCATTCCCCTATTCTCCCTGCATTGAGGTTTACGAATGAATAAATGGCGGGTTAGCAGTTCTAAGAATGCTGGGGCAGAGTCATAAGGACTTATGCCTGCTGGAAAGATCCTTTGGGGCAAGAGAGGTCTGTTAGCCCGTTCCATGTTTCCCAAGCTGAGGGAGAGGCCAGAGGGCCACATTCTGAGCTGAGAGGTTTTGAAACTTTGCTTTCCTTGGACAAAGCGTAAGCTTTCTGATATTTCTCTCTCCTAAGCTATTTAATGAGGAGGAAGAGAGCCATTTTCCCCAGTGTTGAGTGGAAAGGAAGAGTAGATGAGAAGGTATGGCTGGAGGATTTCTAAACCCACAACTACACCCCAGTTTACTCCAAAGATGGAGGCACTGTAGCATGAACAGCTGAAGTAGGGTTTTGCTCTTCATTGAAGGTATTTTCTGCAAAGTTTTGGAAGAGTTATGAACTAGTGGGAAGAAACCACATATATAGGCCTTGATACACACACACACACATATTTAGATTAATAAGTTCGTGTTTTAATTAGCCAATGATACAGTGCCATATTATGAACAAACTGGCCATCAGGGATGAAGGAATGGAGTGAGGAAGAGGTTTCCTGGGCCTCAGAGACTCTGATAGGAGCCCAAAGCTGTTGATACTAGTGTTTGTGCAAGAAACGGTTTCATGAGATCAAGAGAACTCAACTCTTACTGTGGCGTAGTCCTATAAGCTTATATTATCATTCAGGAAGAATATACCTTACATTTGACAGAGGTTTTCAAACATCAGGACATCTGTGTTCTTGATCCAAAGTCAGTGTCAGCAAAGATTGAGTCATCGCCTCTCACTGGCAGTTGTTGCTTTACTTTATAATACTTTTTATATTAGTTATCCTTTGGGGGCAACATGATGAACTTCAGATCTTTTATTGGCTTAGTGTTTTTTTTTTTTTAATATTTATTTGGGCTGCGCCTGGTCTTAGTTGCGGCATGTGGGATCTTTGTTGCTGCATGCAGGATCTTTAGTTGCGGCATGTGAACACTTAGTTGTGGCATGTGGACTTCTTAGTTGCCGCATGTGGACTCCTTGTTGCGGCATGCAGACTTCTTAGTTGCAGCATGCGGACTCTTACTTGTGGCATGCATGTAGGATCTAGTTCCCCAATCAGGGATCGAACCCGGGCCCCCTGCATTGGGAGTGTGAAGTCTTACCCACTGGACCACCAGGGAAGTCCCTCAGTGTTTTTCCTTTTTTTTTAATAGATCTTTATTGGAGTATGATTGCTTCACAGTACTGTGTTAGTTTCTGTTGTACGCCAAAGTGAATCAGCCATATGCATACATATATCCCCATATCCCCTCCCTCTTGAGCCTCCCTCCCACCCTCCCTATCCCACCCCTCTAGGTCGTTGCAAAGCACTGAGCTGATCATGATCACGCTGTGCTATGCAGCTGCTTCCCACTAGCTATCTATTTTACGTTTGGTAGTGTATATATGTCCATGCCACTCTCTCACTTCGTCCCAGCTTCCCCCACCCCACCACATCCTCAAGTCCATTCTCTATGTCTATATTCCTGCCCTGCCACTAGGTTCGTCAGTACCATTTTTTAATTTTAGATTCCATATATATGTGCTAGCATACGGTATTTGTTTTTCTCTTTCTTACTTCACTCGGTATGACAGACTCTAGGTCCATCCACCTCACTACAGATAACTCAATTTCGCCCCTTTTTATGGCTGAGTAATATCTCATTGTATGTATGTGCCACATCTTCTTTATCCATTCATCTGTCGATGGACATTTAGGTTGCTTCCATGTTCTGGCTATTGTAAATAGTGCTGCAATGAACATTGTGGTACATGACTCATTTTGAACTATGGTTTTCTCAGGGTATATGCCCAGTAGTAGGATTGCTGGGTCATATGGTAGTTCTATTTTTAGTTTTTTAAGGAACCTCCATACTGTTCTCCATAGTAGTTGTATCAATTTACATTCCTACCTACAGTGCAGGAGGGTTTCCTTTTCACAACACCCTTTCCATCATTTATTGTTTCTAGATTTTTTGATAATGGCCATTCTGACTGGTGTGAGGTGATACCTCATTATAGTTTTGATGTGCATTTCTCTAATATTCAGTGATGTTGAGCATCTTTTCATGTGTTTGTTGGCCATCTGTATGTCTTCTTTGGAGAAATGTCTATTTAGGTCTTCCACCCATTTCTTAATTGGATTGTTTGTTTTTTTGATATTCAGCTCGATGAACTATTTGTATATTTTGGAGATTAATCCTTTGTCTACTGTTTCATTTGCAAATGTATTCTCCCATTCGGAGGGTTGTCTCTTCCTCTTGTTTATGGCTTCCTTTGCTGTTCAAAAAGCTTTTAAATTTAATTAGCTCCCATTTGTTTATTTTTATTTTCATTACTCTAGGGGGTGGGTCAAAAAAGATCTTGCTGTGGTTTATGTCGAAGAGTGTTTTTCCTATGTTTTCCTGTAAGAGTTTTATAGTGTCTGGTCTTACACTTAGGTCTTTAATCCATTTGAGTTTATTTTTGTGTATGGTGGTAGGGAATGTTCTAATTTCATTCTTTTACATGTACCTGTCCAGTTTTCCCAGCACCACTTATTGAAGAGGCTGTCTTTTCTCCATTGTGTGTTCTTTCCTCTTTTGTTGTAAATTAGGTGATCAATGTGCATGGGTCTATCTCTGGGTACTCTATCCTGTGCCATTGATCTATGCCAGTACCATACTGTCTTGATTACTGTAGCTTTGTAGTATACTCTCAAGTCAAGGAGTCTCATTCCTCCAGCTCAATTTTTCTTTCTCAAGATTGCTTTGGCTATTCGGGGTCTTCTGTGTTTCCATGCGAATTGTAAAACTTTTTGTTCTAAATCTGTGAAGAATGCCATTGGTAGTTTGATAGGGATTGCGTTGAATCTGTAGATTGCTTTGGGTAGTATAATCATTTTCACAATGTTGATTCTTCCAATCCAAGAACATGGTATATTTGTCCATCTATTTATGTCATCTTTGATTTCTTTCATCAGTGTTTTATAGTTTTCTGAGTACAAGTCTTTTGCCTCCTTAGGTCGGTTTATTTCTAGGTATTTTATTCTTTTTGTTGTGATGGTAAATGGGAGTGTGTCCTTAATTTCTTTCTGATTTTTTGTTTTTAGTGTATAAGAATGCCAGAGATTTCTGTGAATTAATTTTGTATCCTGCAACGTTACCAAATTCATTGATTAGTGCTAGTAGTTTTCTTGTGGCATCTTTAGGATTTTCTATATATATTATCATGTCATCTGCAAACAGTGACAGTTTTATTTCTTCTTTTACAATTTGTATTCCTTTTATTTCTTTTTCTTCTCTGATTGCTGTGGCTAGAACTTCCAAAACTATGTTGAATAATAGTGGCAAGAGTGGACATCCTTGTCTTATTCCTGATCTTGGAGGAAATGCTTTTAGTTTTTCATCATTGAGTATGATGTTTGCTGTGGGTTTATCATATATGGCCTTTATTATATTGAGGTAGGTTCCCTCTATGCCCACTTTCTGGAGAGATTTTATCATAAATGGGCGTTGAATTTTGTCAAAAGCTTTTTCTGCACCTATTGAGATTATCATATTTTTTATTTCATCATTTGTTAATATGGTGTATCACATTGATTGATTTGCATATATTGAAGAATCCTTACATCCCTGGGAAAAATCCCACTTGATCATGTTGTATGATCCTTTTAATATCTTGTTGGATTCTGTTTGCTAGTATTTTGTTTAGGATTTTTGTATATATTTTCATCCGTGATATTGGTCTATAAGTTTCCTTTTTTGTGATATCTTTTTCTGGTTTTTGGTATCAGAGTGATTGTCACTTTGTAGAATGAATTTGGGAATGTTACTCCCTCTGCAGTTTTTTGGAAGAGTTTGAGAAGGAGCAGTGTTAGCTCTTCTCTAAATGTTTGGTAGAATTCACCTGTGAAGCCATCTGGTCCTGGACTTCTGTTCGTTGGAAGATTTTTAATTACAGTTTCAATTTCATTACTTGTGATAGGTCTGTTTATTTTTTCTAATTCTTCCTGGTTCAGTCTTGGAAAATTGGACCTTTCCAAGAATTTATCAACTTTTTGGTGTTGTCCATTTTATTGGCATATGTTTATTTGTAGTAGTCTCTTATATTCCTTTGTATTGCTGTGGTGTCAGTTGTAATTTCTCCTTTTTCATTTCTAATTTTATTGATTTGCATCCTCTCCCTTTTTTTTTCTTGATGAGTCTGGCTAAGGGTTTATCAATTTTGTTTATCTTCTGAGTCTGGCTAGGGGTTTATCAATTTTGTTTATCTTCTCAAAGAACCAACGTTTAGTTTTATTGATCTTTGCTATTGTTTTCTTTGTTTCTATTTCATTTATTTCTGCTGTGATATTTATGACTTCTTTCCTTCTACTGACTTCGGGTTTTCTTTGTTCTTCATTCTCTAGTTGCTTTAGGTGTAGGGTTAGATTGTTTATTTGAGATTTTTCTTGTTTCTTGAGGTGAGATTGAATTTCTATAAACTTGCCTCTTAGAACTGCTTTTGCTGCCTCCCATAGGTTTTGGGTTGTCGAGTTTTTGTTGTCATTTGTTTCTATGTATTTTTCAATTTCTTCTTTGATTTCTTCAGTGATTTCTTGGTTATTTAGTAGCATCCTGTTAGCCTCCATGTATTTGTGTTGTTTTTCAGTTTTTTTCCCATAATTGATTTCCAGTCTCATAGCATTGTGGTTAGAAAACATGCTTGATACGATTTCAGTTTTCTTAAATTTTACGATGCTTGAGTTGTGATCCAAAATGTGATCTATCCTGGAGAATGTTCCATGTGCACTTGAGAAGAAAGTGTATTCTGCAACTTTCAGATGGAATGTTCTATGAATATCAATTAAATCTGTCTGGTCTATTATAAAGCTTGTGTTTCCTTTTATTTTCTGTTGGGATGATCTGTCCATTGGTGTAAGTGGGGTGTTAATGTCTTCTACTATTATTGTGTTACTGTTGATTTCCCCTTTCATGGTTGTTAGTATTTGCTTTATGTATTGAGGTGCTTCTACGTTGGGTGCATAAACATTTATAATTGTTATGTCTTCTTCTTGCATTGATCCCTTGATCATTATGTAGTGTCCTTCCTTATCTCTTGTAACACTATTTTAAAGTCTATTTTATCTGATACAAGTATTGCTATTCCAGCTTTCTTTTGATTTCCATTTGCATGGAATATCTTTTTCCATCCCTTCTCTTTCAGTCTGTATGTGTCCCTAGGTCTGAAGTGGGTCTCTTGTAGACAGCATATATATAGGTCTTGTTTTTGTATCCATTCAGCCTGTCTGTGTCTTTTGGTTGGGGCATTTAATTAATTTATATTTAAGGTTATTATTGATATGTATGTGCCTGTTGCCATGTTCTTAATTGTTTTGGGGTTGTTTTTGTGGGTCTTTTTCTTCTCTTATGTTTCCCGCCTACAGAAGTTTCTTTAGCATTTGTTGTAAAGCTGGTTTGGTGGTGCTGAATGTTTTTAGCCTTTGCTTGTCTGAAAAGCTTTTGATTTCTCCATTGAATCTGAGTGAGATCCTTGGTGGGTGGAGTAATCTTGGTTGTAGGTTTTTCTCTTTCATCACTTTAAGTATATCCTGCCACTCCCTTCTGGCCTTCAGAGTTTCTGCTGAAAAATCAGCTGATAACCTTATGGGGATTCCTTTGTATTTTTGTTTTTCCCTTGCTGCTTTTAAATTTTTTTCTTTGAATTTAATTTTTGTTAGTTTGATTAATATGTGTCTTGGTGTGTTTCTCCTAGGGTTTATCCTGTATGTGACTCTCTGTGCTTCCTGGACTTGTGTGACTATTTCCTTTCCTGTGTTAGGGAAGTTTTCCACTGTAATCTCTTCAAATATTTTCTCAGACCCTTTCTTTTTCTCTTCTTCTGAGACCACTATAATTCAAATGTTGGTGCATTTAGTGTTGTCCCAGATCTCTCTGAGATTGTCTTCAATTCTCTTCATTCTTTTTCTTTATTCTGCTCCTCAGCAGTTATTTCCACCATTTTGTCTTCAAGCTCATTTATTCATTCTTCTGCTTCAGTTATTCTGTTACCGATTCCTTCTAGTGTAATTTTCATTTCACTTATTGTGTTGTTCATCTCTGTTTGCTCTTTAGTTCTTCTAGATCTTTGTTAAATATTTCTTGTATTTTCTCAGTCCGTGCCTCCATTCTATTTCCAAGATTCTGGATCATCTTTACTATCATTACTCTGATTTATTTTTCAGGTAGATTGCCTATTTCCCCTTCATTTATTTGGTCTTATAGGATTTTACCTTGCTCCTTCATCTGTGACATAGTTATTGCCATCTCATTTTTCTTTTTTTTTGATGAGTGGGATTGTTTTGCTATCTTACTGGTTGTTTGGCCTGAAGTTTCCAACACTGGAGCTTGTCAGCTCTTGGGTAGAGCTTGGTCTTGGTGCCGAGTTGAGGACCTCTGTGAGACCTCACTCTGTTGAATATTCCCTGGGGTCTGAGGTTTACTGTTAATCCAGTTGTTCAGATTTGGAGCTCTCACTGCAGGATCTTTGGCCTGACCCCCGGCTTGTGATCCAAGATCCTGTAAGCCATGTGGGGTGGCAAAAAATAAAAATAAAAAAGAAAAGGAAGAATAACAAAGTAACAAATAAAATTAGACTAGGAGACTAACAGATATGTTAGAAAGAATATAAAAATAAAAATATAGATGAAACAACAACTGGAAGGTAAAACAGAACACAATAGTAAAAAAGAGGAGGAGGAAAAAAAAGGTGGAAAAGGCCTTGGCTGTGGAGGGTGGGGCTTAAACAGGGGTGGGGCTTGGGCAGTGGGCAGGGCCTATGCTTAGCCCCCACAGGGCTGGGAAAGGCCCTGGGAGTTGTGGGGCATGGGGCTTAGGCTCAACAGAACTGAAGGGTCCCAGGCGTGCCTCCTGCCTCTGGTCTCAGAGGGCAGGGGACCCCACCTAGGAGCCCAGCAGGCTTCCCAGGCTGAGTGGGCAGGGTAAACATCCTCCACTCCTCTACTGCTCCTCTGGTCCTGGAGGGCGCCTCCCACCCATGTCTCCTGTTCTCCTCCTGGTCTCCCTCCTATGCCCCCAGGACCCATGCAGCCTGGAGGGGATTTTGGAGGGCAGGGGACCAGCCTGGGAGCTCAGTAAATTTCCCAGGGTCGAGTGAGCAGGCCCAACGCCCTCTGCTCCTCTTCCACTCCTCTGGTCCTGGAGGGCCCCTCCCACCTGCCTCTCCTGTTCTCCCCCAGGTCTCCCTCCTATGCCCCCACGACCAAGTGGCCCGGGGGTGGGGCTCTGAGAGTGTGGGACCCAGCCCAATTGGGCAGGGGAAATACTGAGTGTGCTCCCCCTTGATCTGAGCCCCAGAGGGTCCCTTCATGTGTGTGAACCCCTCCCCCCCTCTCAGCCACCCCTCAGGGGTGCTGGTCCTGTCTGGCTTCCACTTCTCCTCCCCCCACATCTTACCAGTTAGCTTGGGGGGTTCCTCCTGTCTCCTTGGGCATTGAGGTCTCCCACCAGCATCTGGCAGTTACCCTAGTTGTGGGGAGATGCGAACCCCACATCTTCCCACACCGCTGTCTTGACTCCTCAGATGTTCCTCACTGTTTCTAATTGACAGCAATCTTTGTTTCTCTTTTGATGCTCAAATGGTCATAGTTTGAGAAGTAGGACCCCCATCAAGTCCGTTCTTGTAGTCATTTTCATACATCTTTAAAAGTTAACCTTGCTTTCTAATATCAGCAAACTATTCCAAGACGGTCTTGAGTTCTCCTGCACTGAACGTGGACTCAGTGGCTCTCTAAAGTGCCCTGATTATCTTTGGTGGAGAATAATGTTAAAGACCAGACTCTGTATACTAGTGCTGCAGACTATATTGTTTCACAGGAGAACTGGCAGTAGATCCGAGTGACAAAAGAAAAGGGGCAATTTAAATCAGTGAAATAATTAGAAGAATCTCCAATTCCACAAAAAGGTCATTATTTCAATTTTGGTCTTTTACTAAGGTTATTTTCCCCTTTCTCTGGTATGAGAGCTTCCTCATCTAAAATCCCCCCTCTCTTTTTATACCAACTTTAATAATAGTTTATAACTCTAGTTAGATAGTCATAGTTTGATATAACAATTACACATTATCATACCAAACCATATGTATTTAAAGTGAAGATTTGACCCCAGATTTAGAACTCTCAATTTTCCTTTTCACTCTTTTTTTTTTTTTTTTTTGCGGTATGTGGGCCTCTCACTGTTGTGGCCTCTCCCGTTGCAGAGCACAGGCTCTGGACGCACAGGCTCAGCGGCCATGGCTCACGGGCCCAGCTGCTCCACAGCATGTGGGATCTTCCCGGACCGGGGCATGAACCCATGTCCCCTGCATCGGCAGGCGGACTCTCAACCACTGCGCCACCAGGGAAGCCCTCCTTTTCACTCTTGGTCCAAGCATCTTTAATGGATGCAGGTCAAAATCATCTAACATTAACCTCACCAAATTTCTGAAAACAGGAAAAAAAAAAAAAGAACTTCTAATTTCCTTCTGGAGCAACATTTACAAAATAAATAATTCAGAATACACTGAGATACAGGATCCACATAAAATTATGTATAATCGTTGAAGGATAATAATAAAGGGTATAATGTAGGCAAATATAATCTTTTGTAGTTCTATTTAAGTTTCACTTTTACTACTCTATAAGAACTATTTTTTTATTTCTCTTATAATTTTTTTTAATTTATTTTAATTTATTTTGTTTTTGGCTGAACTGGGTCTTTGTTGCTGCGTGCAGGCTTTCTCTAGTTGCAGTGAGCGGGGGCTACTCTTCATTGCAGTGCACGGGCTTCTCATTGTGGCTTTTTGTTGTAGAGCAGGGGCTCCAGACACGCGGGCTTCAGCAGTTGTGGCACATGGGCTCAGTAGTTGTGGCACACAGGCTTAGTTGCTCTGCGGCATGTGGGATCTTCCCGGACCAGGGCTCGAACCCGTATCCCCTGCATTGGCAGGCAGATTCTTAACCACTGCACCACCAGGGAAGCCCAATTTCTCTTATAATGTTTGTATAATGTTTATTTCTGCTTTTAAAAAGACATTCAGATAAATGTAGATATTCATTATTTAAATATTCTAATGAGTTAACTTTCCCAAATCTAATTATTGTAGCAGAATAAATAAACAACATGATAATAAAAATTATGAAGCATTTTAACCAAAAATTTTATGTGCAACAGCTTTTGAAGGGCTGTTTAACTGCTTAGACACACGTGTACATGCACACCCTCACACAGAAGCAATGTAGATCTCACATCTGCACATCTAGATTGCAACATACTTCACATGTATTTTTATGTTTTCATTACACTGACATACTTCTTTATTTCAAGTTAGGAAGTGGTCTATTTGAGGCCCAGTAATTTCCCTCATGTAGGTTTCATTTTCACCAAAATACAAATGGGCCAACCTGACTTCCATTTTGCAGCTTATGATTATATTGACGTCTGTTCCTATGTTTGTGTATTTCCACTGTTCTCCCTTATTCCATTGTTTGACTATATTGCAATTTCTGTGTTCTACTAATGAACACTTATGCAGTTCTCCATTGTTCTGTTATAGACACTGCTGCAATGACCATTCTAATACTTGACTCCTGAGACAAAAAAACATAAAAGTTTATCTAGATTATATTCTTGGGTCTTATATTTATTTTCAAATTTACTAGAAAATCTCAAATTGCTTTCTAAAGTAGTTGTACCACTTTGCAAGTTTATTTAAACACCATCATTGTGGTTTTAATTTAATTTTCCTGACTGCCAGTGAGCTTGAGTAGCATTTCAAATGATTTTTTTTTTTTTTTGCCAGTCACATTTCCTACTTTGTGAAATACCTGTTGGCACCTGTTGCCGATTTTTCTATTGGGTTATCTGTCCTTTTTTATTGATAGTAATTAATTTTTAACTGCCCTTGGATGTCTCCAGCAGAGACCTCCAACGCTACCTGAAAGATCTAAACTGCATCAAATGCACTAGAATTCATTGCCATCCCACTAGTAGACTCTGCTACTCTCTTTTCCTCAAAAGGTCTCCTTAGTTGAGAAGTCTGGGAAGCCCAGGTCCTTCCTCCCATCAGTCTTGGGGAAGAACTTAGTAGATATTCTTTGTCAGGGATTGAGCACCCTCATAGATCCTTAGTCTAAGCCTAGAATATTTCCTTCCTGACTCTCTGGATCTTCTTTGACTTCTAGCAAAATGGGGAAAATCTTCCTTTTGACAGGGACTTGTATGATTCTCATCCACCTCTGTCTCGTTGCCTCTTTCAGTTTAACAGGGTTTGTTCTGGGCATCGTGACTACTTCCAGTGCAGGCCGTGGGGCCATGCCTCCACTTGTGGCCACTCATGCCTCTGTCTCTGAGTGCAAAGCTGTTCCCATACTCTCCTCCTCTCCCACATACCTGGTACAGCTATATCCTGTGAAGTCCTTCACAAGATGGCAGTCTCCTTCTTCTCAACTCCTAATTTTTCCCCACTAGTATTAACATTTTATTAAGCTTTCTGATTTCACATATTCTTACTGATTGACCTAATAGTTGTACTCCTCTAATACAATATATTTTCCCTCAGTAAAACTCTAAAGTGACCCAGATGTGAGAGAGGGAAGACATTCTAAGATTTGTAGCCTTGGAGAAATCAGACACATCACTAGCCATCCACTTTATCTCACTTGACTTCAATCCAGCAAGGTTTTCTTCTTCCCTGAATAAAATCCTATTCAAAACACAGTAGTTATGAAAGGAGATCAAGGTGGCAGAGTAGGAGGACACAGAGCTCATCTCCTGCCACAAACATCAAAAATACCTCTACATGTGGAGCAGTTCGCACTGAAACAAACTGGAGACTGGCAGATGACTCTCATACAACCAAGGCTGTAACATGGAGTCAGGTAGGAAGGGAAGAGAAGTGATGGTTGGGACCTGTGCCCCTTGGAGGGGCCACAGAAGAGGAGGGGGATTACATTGGCTCGAAGATCCTCCCTGGGGAGCGAGCAACTTGAACCACATATTGGGTGCCCACGTCTGGGGCCCAACACTGGGAGGGATGAGTCCCCTTAGCTCATTTGAGAACCAGTGGAACTGACAGCAGGGCTGTAAGAAGCCTATACTCTGCTTGTGAAACACATGCACATGCTTGCTTACTCCTGAAGCAAGGCAGAAGCAGGCTAAAACTGCCTGGGACTCTGGCTGGTTTCCCAGAACTGCCCCAGCGTTTGCCCCAGCCTGATCTGAGTGCCCGCTCCAGCCCGTTTTGCTCCATGGTACAGCTCCACACTAGGGCGAAGGCTGCTGCAGCTGAGGAGAGTATGCAGTTGTAGGAGACAGAGCCTGTTTGACGCAGCACAGCAGCAGTGGTGTTCATGGGGGTGGCAGATTGGGAGCGGTCTGGAGCTCTGACTGGTGCTAGGACCATGCCAACGTGCATACCAGCCCACACTGAGTGCCCACTCCAGCCCTTCATGCTCCTCCGCATGAGGGTGAAACTGCCTCCACTGAGGAGAGTATGCAGTTGAGGGGGACAGAGCCAATTCATACCTGATCCTCAGGGCTTCTGCTCCTGCAGCTGGGGAGCCGCACCCACCGCCAACAAGGTGGTACTGGCCACTGAGCAGAGGAGAAGCCCAGACTTACACTTGGCTCTGGCTCTAGCCTCTGCGTCTCCAGCCCTACTTCCTACCAAGGTGATAGCTGCCAGCACACCCTGGGGGAAGACATGACTTGTGCTCACTGCAGCTCCAGCTCTCCCACCAAAAACGCTGGGCACACGCAGACTGAATAGGAATGCTCCCTCACAAGGACACTCCTTCAAGACTGGGATAGGAAACTGTTTCACTTAATTTTATAGAGACTGAGAAAGTTAAGCAAAATGAAAAGAAAGAGGAATTAGTTTCCAATGAAAGAATGAGAAAAAGATCCTAAAAAAAAAAAAGAGAGAGAGCTGATAAAACAGATAAATAATTTACTGGATAAAGAGTTTGAACCATTAGTAATAAAAATGCTAACTGAACTAAGGAAAAGAATAGATGAACACAGTGAGAATTTTAATAAGAAACTAGAAAATATAAAAAAGAACCAGTCAGAACTGAAGAATGCAATAACTGAAATGAAAAACACACTAGAAGGAATTAACAACAGACTAGGTAATACAGAAGACTACGTCAGGGATCTGGAAGATGAAACAATGGAAATAACCTGATCACAACAGCAAAAAGAAAAACAAATTAAAAAATGAGAACAGTTTAAGGGACCTCTGAGATAACGTCAAGCATACCAACATTCACAATATAGGAATCCCAGATGGAGAAGAGAGAGAGAAAGGGATTGAAATTGTATTTGATGAACTTATGGTTGAAAACTTCCTGAGCCTGAAGGAAACCGATATCCAGGCAAGGGAAGCACAGAGTGTCTGAAACAAGATGAATCCAGCTTTTTTTGAAAAGGAAAGAAATGCAGGAAAAAAAAAACCAAGATAAATGAAGACTGAGTGAATAGTTGCATAGACTATCCATAGAGGACAGAAGATATGATTGACAACAGGAAAATTAGTGAGCTGTAGCCACATGAAACTCACATGCGTTCTAGACAGGAGAAAAAAACGGGAAATGAGGAGGAGAGAGGAAATAAAAACTAGGAAATAGAATAACAGCAACACAGGGAAGAAAAATGATCGTGTCAGAAATAGAGAGAGCTAAAATGAACAGTTAATGAAAGAATTTGTGAGGGAAGAACTGGGGCATCATACAAGGAAAGATATATAGCATCAGGGGTTGGTCCTGCCCGTAGCCTATTAGACTCAGATGGCTGGATCCTTCAGTTCGGATTTTATGTTGGAGTATTGGCAAAGGACAGGGTACTAGCCCTCATTTTAGACCCCACTAAGGTATATTCACGTTGGATTATATAAAGCATCAGGGATGCTTTAAAGCAATAATATTAGCTCTTCCTGTTCTTCCCTAAAACCCCAGTTTAGGACTTGGACAACATTTTTAGACAATATATTTTACATCAAAGACTGGCCCAGAGAGAAATATAAACATCCACAGTGTAAAAAGCAATTTATTTTTATCCATAAAACTATGAAATTTTCTACACATGTATCTTTTACATAAGTAGAGACCATGGCAATGTATTCATTTTCAGAAAAAATACATGTCATGCATAAACAAATAGTATGGCACACACACACATCCTAGAGAAGAAAGATGAGGCTTAAGAAGAGACAGAGAAACAGGCAAAGGTGAGGAAGATGGGAGTGGAACAGATACACGTGTCCTGAAAGGAGACAGACAGCCTCAGGCCTCGTCTTTCTACTAACATATTTCAATATTCTGGCTTATTTCCAGCCTCTAGTTTTACACTGTCCAAGCCACGATCTACACTGCTATTAGAATCATCTTTGCAGAAATCTGATTATATAATTGTCTTGCTTCATTGCTTTCAATGCCTCCTGTATTCTCTTGAATAAAGTGAAAATCTCTTAGCTTGAGATTTTTTTCTGAAAACCTACTTTCCCCCTCTTTTTTCCCATCACTACACACACATCACTATCACTGTACCTTTTAGCTACACTAGGAGTAGTAAAGAGCTACTTGCCATTTCTTTCAAGCATGATATTACCTCTGTGTTTACTATTCTTCTTTTTTTTTCTTCAACAGAGTTATGCATGAACATAAAAAACAAAATGATTCTATATCATTTATTGGGACCAAATAAACTTTATTGCCATTCCTCCTATTCCTACTCCAGAGACAGCCACTTTCATCTCTACTGATAAATTATTTTGGTAATGATCTTAATTTCTAAATAAAATGCTTGTAGCGTTTTGATTTTTTAGTTTTAGTCCTTATTATCTGACCTTTCCCTTTAAATAAGAATTTAGATCTTTTTAGTTTTCCTATTGCTATCCCCACCACACATGAATGCTCCCCCTATTCAGTAATGTTATATGGAAATTTTTATAAGATACTATTCAGTATTTGCATTATTATGATAATGTAAACCCTATTCACAGGTGAACCAGTTAACAAACCATAATTGCTTTTCCCTCTTGGAACTACTTTTTATTTTACTTGGAGCTAATAATTGTCATGATTTAATGTACTCATCAGTAACTAACTCTGCCAATTTCCTGAACCTCCTCTGAGAACGTTTAGTTATTTCACATATTCTGTCCTTTTCATCTTCCTGCCTCTTCTAATCTTGGTTGCTCTCTTTATTTGAAGCTCAGCTGTCATTCTAGACTCTCCCTTTACATATATTCAAGGATTGAATATATATTCAACCAGCCTATGTTTGGTTTTCTATTTCCTGATATCTCATGCCTTCCTTTTTCTTAGTTTATATCCTCATCTTGGTGGAGCACATCCTTCAGTAACTTCCTGTGAATGTGTGCATGGGAGGTAACTTTTTTGAGACCTTGTATGTTTGAAATCATTTTTTATCTCATCCTGATTCATAATTGAAAATTTAGAAACGTGTAGAACTCTAGGTTAGAAAGGATTTTTCTTCTGGATTTTGGAGGCAGCTGTGCAGTTAATCATGACTGGGGAAAGACACACGATCAAACCGATTGGTCTGACTTAAAATTCATGACCATGAACCTCAAATGACCAGAGAATCACACTGTATTTCTAAAGCCCATTTGCTCTCCTACTCTCCTAAATACTTATTTCACACCCCTCCTTTCACCTCATATCCCCTATATTGCCTCCCTCCTGCCTCTCAGCTGGTGACCTTACTGACAACTTCACTGAGAAAACTGAAGCAATCTGCAGGATGCCCCACAGAGTCCCACAACTATGTCTACCCACCTACTGATCCAACTACAGGGCATTCCTGCCTTGACCAGAGATGGATTGATAAACCATCCAGTCTCTGTTCTAAAGCCTTTTCTTCCACTTGTACACAAGATCCAGTGTTCTCTATCCTACTCAAGAATATCTTTTAAAAGATTTTCCGCCCCCTCTCTCCTACATGGTCATATTTTCCCTCTCAAATGAATCAGTCCTGTCTGCACAGAAACTTTGTTTCTCTCATTTTAGAAAAAACGAGATAAAAATTTCTCTTGACCCCATTCAAGCTCTTATCCCTTTGCTGCCTTTTATAACAAAATTCCTGGGAAGGTTTTCTACTCACACGGTCTCCCATTTCTTCTTACATTCTATGATACTCATTCCAACTAGGCTTTTGCTTTAATCCGCACCTGGAAGTTTCTCTTTTCGATATAAGTTATAGCCTCCATGTTGCTAAGTCCACTTGTTAATTCTTGGTTCTTAACTGGCTTGATCTATCACTCCTTCCTCCTTGATAGTATTTCTTCTCTTGGCTTCATGGATACCACATGTCCTTGGTTTTCTTCGTTCGGTCAAGCCGAGTGGTCTCAATCTCCTTTGCTGATTTCTACCCTTGTTCACCCTCCTAATATTGAAGATCATCTTCTTTTCTTCCTTAGCTACATTTTTCCAGCTCAGTTAATGGCAACTCCATCTTTTCTGTGGATTAGGCTAAAACTTTGGCTTCAACCTTGAATCTTCTCATACACTCCACATCTAATACAACCAGAGATCTCATAACCATACCTTAAAAATATACACAGAATGTGAAATGTCTCAATTGTAACTACTTGCTTTGAGACACAATCATCTCTTGCCTGAGTTACTGCAATAGTATTCTAATTGGTCGTCTTGACTCTACCCTTGCTGTCCTTTCTGTTGTATTATATTCTGAATACAATATAGAGTGAATCTTAATAATTGAAGTCAATCCATGCTATTCTCTTACTCAAAATGGTTACTATTTCATTCATATGAAAGTCTGAATCCTTGTTAGGCTCAAGATGACCTTCACACCACCTTTTCCGTTGTTACACGCTATCGCTCTGCCAGTCCCCACTTTAGTTTTTGCATAGGATGCTCCCTTTATCTTATGTGCTCTTACTTCATCTCCTTCAAGACTTTGTTAAAATGTCACCTTTACAGTGAGGTCTATCTTCCCTTTGTTAAATGTAAGCTCTGTGAGTTAGGATTGTTCATGTGTTTGTCACAAATGTGTTCCAAACCCATACAACAATGTCTGGTACATAGTTGAATCCCAATACATATATTTTGTTCATTAAATGAATGCATTGCCCCACTGCCTTCCATTTTCCAGTGTTTCTGTTAAGTCAAAAGCCATTCTGGTTCTCAATGGTATGAAAAGATGGAGATTGGGAATGGGGGAATGGTTGACCCCAGATTCAAGCCATAAAGACAATTCTAAGCAATATTAGTGAAAAGAATTTACTCCCTCCCAGAAGGACCATTTTGACTACTTCTCCTCCCTATCCTTGGTACACCCCAAAGGTTCTTGATTATTTTTTATATTCTGCTTTTTGTTTGTTTGTTTTTAAGCTCTGTGTACTTTTATGGGCTTCTAAAATTTAAGATGTGTTTGATGTGAATCTATTTTCAACAGTTAAGCTAGGTTGGCACTTAGATTTTCAGTTTCATGGCCTTCAACTCAGAGGTTTTCCTGAATTATCTCCTTGATAATTTCCTTTCCCCCATATTTCCTTACTATCTCTTTCGTAAATTATTATTTTTCAATTAGTGGACCGCTTGGTTTTCCTCTAATATCTTTTCTCTTATATTTTCTTTCACTCTGCCTTTTGCTGTACTTTCTGTGAGATTTCTTAAAGTTTACCTACCAATCCTGCTATTATTTTATTATGCTATCGTATTTAAAATGATATTTTCAAGAGCTTTTTTTTGCCCCTTGTATTATCCTGGTCTAAGTTTGTGGTTGCAATTAAGTCTCTCTTCTTTCTCTTAATGTTAATCACAGGATTCAATTTTTAATATTTTAAAATTAATTTATATTCTTCTAAGTGTTCTTTTTGAGTAGATTCTATTTTGACAAAGTTGCTGTTATTTTCTTATTTATATTAAAATTTTTAATCTTTATGTTTCCTCAAAAGTCTGCAAATCCATGATTGGGGCTAAACACTGATGCAGTTTTGAGCATGTACGAGAAATGCTCAAGAATGTTGCTTTTTCATTTGGTTCGGGAACTTCAAATACCTCTCTTTTGAGGTCTTTCCACTGAGCCAGTCATTTTCTCTAAGACTTTGAATACCCAGTATGGTTAGTTGCCAATATTCTTGTAGCAAAGTGGAAGAACAGGGTCAAGAACCTCATCATCTGCTGTTCACGTGGTTTTTAATTCCTCTGTTTTCAGTACATTACAGTCACTTTCAACTTGGTCTCTTCTTCCCCAGAAAACCTCTGTTTTATCTCCTTCAGCAAATGAAACAACATTCTTGCAACACTGAAGGAAAATCAATTGGCCAGCTATACAGACAGGTGAAGGAGATCCAAGAATCTGTTTATAAAACAGACTTTCAACAAATTGTCATTATTTCAGCCTCTCCCTGCTATCTTTCTCTCCTTCAGGCAGCCCAGATTAAAACATTGCAAAGAAGGTATACTTTGCTGTCTTCAGTTTGAGAGAGGGAACTGGGCGCTGGGCTGCCACCTCCTCCAGGTCAAGACCTTAGCACACTAGGGAGAGGGTGGGGCAAAGGCAGGAAAAAAAACACCCCAAAATTCCTACCTTTTTTGAAGGTGGGTTTTCCTTGATTTGCCATTTGCGTGGTTGCTATAAGCCTTTGATTGACCCAGGCTCCTATGAAGATACATCAGCCAATTTCTGGTTGTGTTTGATGTTTCTGTGGACACGAGCTTGGAGTTTCTTAATTCACCATTTTGCTGATGTTCTGTAGAACCAACTCTTGGTTCCTTTTAAATAGTTTTCAAATCTCTAATCAAAATACTTTCTTTTAATTCTTATATATTTTTTCCATAATTAAGTTAATGTATTTGTCTAAAAAGTCATTATTATAGTTCCTGTGATCTTTCTCTCTACTAATTTTTATCTTGATTTCTATCAAGTCTTGCCTCCCTAAAACTCTTGTTTTTAAAAATTGAATTCTAGATTGTATATAAAAATTTGTGAATATGATTTCAGTCCTACAGTGTTATCTTTATTTATTGAGGATTTACTTTGCTTCCTCTGCTTATGAAAGACAGCTAAACTAGGGGCAAATTCAATCAAGGGTCAAGAAAACTCAAATTGGGGCTTTATGAGGTCTAATCTATTACTGATTCCTCTTTGCATATAGGGAGAATGCCTTCAGGGTCTCACTCAAAGCCCAGATTATTTACCAATATTCTATCTTTGTTTTTAGCATGTCTCAAAGTCCAGATTTTGTCTCTCTAGCCCCCAAGAGTCCCAAAAGTGCTTAATTTCTCACCCTCTCAGCAGGCATTATGATAATTTAAAAAAACCCAAAAAACTGCAAGACTCATTTCTCCAGGTTTTCTTCCTCCAGGATCATGCCCCTGCAAATTATATATGATACCTTCAAAGACATGTTTTATTTTATTTTATTTGTAAAAATTGTCTATCTTTTTTAGTTTTTCTTAGTGGGAAGATTTGACCTCCATTGCATTTGATTTTGAAAGCTTTAGAAAAATGCATTAGATAGATCATTTAACTAGCCACAAAAATCTCCAGAATATATAAAATTTCTAAAGTTCTAGATTATTTTGAAAATTCGTAAATTATTTATATTTTTTATATTGAAACCATATCCTTAGGGATTCTGAAATATAACTAATAGAAACATCTCCATAACAGTCCCTGCTGAGTCAGAGAGTAGTTATTAATATTGACTGACCTCTTTCTTTCTAAAAAGTATCCCAGTATGGACGATAAAGTGTATGGTCACCCTATGTATCAAAATAAATAGATAAATAGATTTCACTTAATAACTTCATCTTGCCGGAAGCTAAATGGAAATATTTAATTTTGAGTATACAGATGTAGTATATTGTGAAATACATGTTTTAAATGTATGGACAGTTGACTATATCACTTTTTCTTGTTTATTATGTCATATGCGTCTCATCATCTTTCAGTATTTTTGCTGGCTACCCTTAGTCATTAGGAAAACTGATAAATGTAAGGTTTTATAGCCTTTTAAAACAAAATATAAATAACATTAGATACTTACACTGTATGTAATGATAATAAGTAAGTGATAGTTTCATGTGCATGCACAACCCAGAAGTTGGGGAAAAGTCTCACAAGTGAATTTTGCTAGTATATGATTTTATTGCCTTAACTTTAATTTTGGGGACATATGTTTTATCCTACGTTACATTTTATTAGAATTCAACCATTTCTTAAAACAAAAAGCATATAAAGAGCTGTATACATAAAGATGCATCCAATCCCCAAAGACCATAAATACTTTATAGAGTCATGAGTCAAGTGGTTGATATTTCTTGCAGGGTAAAATGGTTCCGTTCAAATTTTTAAATGCACTTGAAAAAAGCCAATCAGATTCTGAGTGACTCTCAACCCTGGTTTTACATCAGAAATATGTGCAGATTTGTGTGTGTGTGTGTGTATGTGTGTGAGAGAGAGACAGACAGACAGACAGACGGATGACATTCTTAGGTGTGCTATGGAGGCATGTTACTTTTTAAAAGTTTACAGGTTCTCTCTGATGTGCAGTCACAGATGGAAGTGTCTGTAGCATGAGCATGTCAGGTTCAACTCCTCCACTGAGGCAAGTGGCCACAGGTGAGAAGATATTTTTGGGTCAGATGAACATATTTTTCTGAACACAGAGGTTGTTCCAGTAACTAAAGTGAATCATCTAATGTCTGTGTCACAAAACCAGGTGCCCAAGCCCGATTTGAGAAATCCCAATAAAAGAAATCTCTCTTATTGGGAGTTTAAGTAATTAAACTTATAAGAACACATGCCCATACACAAAAGCACAGAGGTAGAAAGTTGAATCTAGAGCAGTGAACAGAAACACAAACTATGATGGGAGAAGCAAAAGGAGAGTGAGTGGGAGTGCGAGCAAGAGTGAGAGTGAGAAGAGAGCTGTTAAGCATAATATAGGGAGCATCAAATACCCACATCTTATGGGAGGACATGATAATCATATCTCCGGATCTGTACTTGGGTCAGGAGGCTTGCAGTTATAACAAGGAAAGAAGTTGTTATTTTAGGAATTTATAAGGACTGTATGCAGCTACTTGACCAGCTTGGGGCATATTTTTATATTCTTGTGTATTTTTATATGACCTGAAGTAACCTGAGTATAACCTATTTTTTGAAACTTGAATGACACTAATAACAGATTTCATAACAGAATTATGAATGAACATGTCTTTAAAATTAGAAATGAGTGTTATGTGGGAAGAGTAAGAGGTAACAGATGTGAAAATACCAAAAGGAAGCAATATTTAGATGAGATATTTTACATTTTAAAGAGACTCTGTCTTCATTTAGAATAGAAAAAATTTATGTTGCTTTGAAATAAATCACTGGGTCACAATTTTAATAGATAAAATATGATAGTTCTGCCTCAAAAATATATCCTTCATATCACTTCTATTTTTCACTTATACTTTGCCATCCTGGTACAAAGTACATGGTCTATTGCAGCAGACTTATCAGGGGTCTTATGCTTCCTCTCTTGTCCCCAAAGTCTATTATACATATGAGAATGAGAGTGATGCTCTGAATTTACTTATCAGATTTTATCACCCCCAGACATAATACTCTCCAATTGCTTGACATTTACGGTGGAGCAACCTACAGACTTCTTGACCATAGCCTGACATGTGCTCCCTCATGCAGCACCTGTCCTCCTTTATGACCTAAACTCGTACAGTTCTCTCCTTTCTCCTGACATTCTGGCCTCACCTCATCACTGCCTTGAAGGCTTTGCTTTAGCATTTCTATCATCCTGTGTTAGTCTTTCTCTAGATCATAGCATGGTTGGTTTCTTCTCTTCATTTAGTTTCCACAGAGAAGCCTTTCTGTCCACATCGTGTAAGGGGCCACCCATCTCGCCAGAAACTCTCTATCCCATTATACTTTTGGTGTATTCATAGCATTTATTATTATTTGAATTTATTGCATTTATTTTTCATGTGTTTAATATATATGTTCCTCTTCTAGAGTGAGTATAAACTTCAATAAGGTTGGAACCATGTCTATCTTCTTCATCAATACAGTCACCTTCCTAGAATTGTAACTACATAATCAAAGTTTGATAAATGTTCCTTAAATGAAAAGCATGTCAGAAATTAGTTGGCTTATATATGTACCTGGAACTGCTTTTATAGGCTTGTTTTTCCCACTGCGTTTCTAATTCCACTCTTTTTTTTTTTTTTTGTCTTTCATAGTAGAATTGTTTACCTTCTTCATGACACTAAGGTATTCTAGTATATTGAAAATGTGATTCATTGTGTACAAGGCTTTTCTTTTTTTTTTTTTTTTCAAGGCTTTTCTTAAATTTTTTTTTTCCCACAGAGCACTATGTTATAAATGGGATATATTGCTTTCTAGGTTGAGGTACAAATGTTAACTTGGGACATCTCTTCATTGTTGTCCTGGGTTAAAGTCACTGCTTCTTACTTTCCAAGTCTTTGTTTCTTTCTTATTATTGTTTCTTTCTTATATTCTTCTTTAAAGAAAGATATTCAGATACATCTTATAAAGTTTTATTTCCTTGTTCAAATGATTGGAAACTCTAATTGAAATTTCAAGTCTAATTGAAACCAGGTAAACAAGCCGTATGATAATATGGAACCCATTGTGACAGATCTGTGTTGCCTGTGAGAAAATTTCAGACGCGTCTTTTGAAATGTTTGTATCAGGGAGAACTTTTTCGTGGCAGCTTTAGCAATCTTCTCAATACTTGCCCTTCTATTTCCATAAGATTGCTTATTCACTAAATGCAATGGCAATGCTCTTCATAATTAATAAGCTCTTCTCTGTAAAAGCACATGTTCTTTGTCAAGGCCCCAAAGAGTAACATAGATTTTTCCTGGGAGTCAGCCTGAATTCTTCAAATCTGGCAGATGTGGACCAAACCAAACTGTAAGAATACAGTTCTATCTAGTTTGTATTCTGTGGAAAATCTCCCTGCCCTACGCCTCTTTTTCTCTCTGTGCCTCACCACCACCCCACTGTTGGAACATGGTACTTTACTGTCATTTCTTGTCTGGTATCACTATCTAAAAATTTTCTTCAAACGTTTAAATTCTGTAAAGGCAGGTACCAGGCCAACTGTACTTACTATCTACAGCACTGAACATAGGCTTCTGAAACATAGTAAATATTCACAGACTATCAACTAAATGATTTAATGAAGAAAGAATGGTAGATAGATAGGCTAACTCTTTCTGTTTTTCTATTTTGTTTGTTTTGACTTTAGCCAGTGTATCTTAGAGACATTCTCCTGGTGGGATATTTAACGGTTTAAAGAAAAGGTTAACCATGAACAAAATGTAAATCCAAAGGCAGGAATTCAGTAATTATTGAAAGCAGCATTAAGCCCACCAGTGTTAAAGCTGAAAATAATTATCTTCTGATGCCTGTGATATTGCTAATGTGAAAACGTGGAGAGTGCCAAAGCATATGGAGAAATTCAGAGACATATAATTTAGTGGTAATCCTGTTACTATTTTATGTGAGGCCTTGTATTATAACCTCATTAGCTCAAAGAGGATATATTCAGGGCATGTTCTTCTGAATTCACACAGGAATAAGCAGGAAAGCCCAACACCTCTTGTATAACACGTTTCTGCACATGGTGTCGACAGCGGTGCTCTTCTCTTCCACCTCCCTTTGCTCCATACAGAAGGCAGTTTATAGATGGTATTTTGCTAGTCTCAGGTCTCCAATGAATATTCATCATAGCAGACATTTTCAAGAGGATCGTTGCATCCTTAGCCGTTCATTGAAGGCCCCTAACGAGTTAGCTGACACAAAGAGTTGGGAAAACAACTTAACCTTGCCAGCAAATGGGATCAGATCTGTCAGCAATACCAGTTTGCCCCACGTGCTGCAACACCTGCTACAGTAAAAGAAGATATAATACAACTGCTATTGGGAGGAGATGTCCAACCAGGGACTACAGCAGGAGCTTCCACATCTGTTGGCAGTGGAAATCTGTCATCTTCTATCTGTGCTCAGTGCTTTGACAGAGTCATACACATGACATTCTTATAGAATTAGCAGTGCTTTCCTTTGGAAACTTTACCAACATGTACTTATAAGGAGACATATTGCGAAAGTTCAGTAAAACTGTGTGATGCTACTGAACCCCTAAAAGAGAGGTGATAGTTTGTTTCATTCAGTAATCAATCAAGATTGATCTGTATTATCAAGTCTACTAAGATAATTGTAATATAACTTTTCGTGTGTTTACATCGAATTTCCATCATTAGGTCATAAGCAACTTCAAGGTTGGGTGTGCCTGATCCATATATATACGTGTCACCTATACCATGTGACCTTTCAACTAGTGTATGTTCAATATCTATATGTTCACTAGATTTTTGGTAGAAAAATAATATATTCTATGACATTCTTTTATGTTTATAACATCTGAATTTGATTAAGGCATGCAACCTGATTGTCAGTATATCTGATACCAAGTCTTATGTGAAACTGATCCCCTCCTATGCTTGGAAAAGGAACCACATGATTTACTAAGCTTGAGATTTAAGCTAATACCTAAAATCAAGAGATTTATTTTAAGGGATATTTTAAATAACTGCTATGGCCTCAGTCCAGCAGACTGAGAATATAGCTATATTACATCATTGATGGAAGGATTTAATTAAGCCAAGTCCATAATATCTTTTATTTTCCATTTCCCACATAAGCAAGTGAGTTTTAAGATGAAATACAAAGTCATTAAAGTCAGATGGTGGAAATAGATCTTGGTTATCCCCTCCACCACTGCTTGATGAGCCTCTGATAGATTTCTTTGCTGTACTCTCCTCACCTGCTTACGGCAGGTTTGTCACTATACATCTAGTTTTCTTACCTAATGCTCTTAGCAAATGATCTTTGGTTTTTGTTTGTTTGTTTTTTTCCTAGTGGGAAGGTATATCATGCATTTGGCTGCAAAATGATCGGAAACATTTTTATCTGAAATGTCCACCTATAGCAGAAAAATCACATACAACACAAACATCCAAACTCTCCTGTTAACAGAAAAATAATATAATAAATATCAGACTTATCAGATATCTTATCAGATATTATCAGATATAATAAATATCAGGCAGGACACTTGCTCGGTCTAAATCATCAACTACAAGGCATCTGAAGTGTAGAAAATGTTAGTCAGGGTAATGCCTGGTTTAGATATCTCTTTTTTTTTCCTTGATTTGATCTGGATCATCATCAATGGGACTTTTAATTTGCTCTGAGACCAAGCAAACTATGCCAACCTACTTAAAAGATCACCACTCCCTCAATTGCTTATTTAGAAAGGTTTAGGCATCAGAACAGCCACAGCAATAAAAGCTCAAGAAGTATTCAAGCCTTCAAAATAAATGAGTGTTCTTTTTTCTTCAGTTCCTCTTGTAAAGTAATTTTGGTCCCTTGCTCACTGCTTGTCTCCAGTGCTGCAGTGCCATGGATATCTATGTTTTCTCCCTGGTCACCACAATAGGTCCACCACTCTTGTGCACATAAATTTTTATCTTAGTTTGGAGCATGGCCATATATATATATATTTAATTTTAAATATTCAGAGAATTTTTCTTCCCCTAGAATGTAAACTCTTTGGTTTGGGACTTGTTTTGTTCATCGCTATATTTCAAGCTTTTCAAATAATTCCTGGTATGTAATAGATGCACAAAAATAATTATTGAATAAATCATTGAATGTATGAATGAATGATTTCTGTTTTTCTGGAGTTATGTTTTGCATGTTTAGATTAGGAATGTGGTTTAAGAATATCAGTGTCTGTTTAGACAATTAAACTTTTTGTTTTGGGTTGTCTGCAACACATCAAGGATTACTTCATGACTTTACCCTGTCATAGAGAGATATTAGGAACAGAAGAGAAAAAAACTTGGCCTTAGAACAGAAAATCTGATTTTCTGTGTTTGTGTGTGTGCGTTTGTGTGCATGTGTATTGCTCCAAGGATTTCAAGCTTCTAAACTACGCAGCTACTGGGATGCGTGTGTGGGGTGCAATGGGTGCAACTATGTAAAATATTTAGCCCGCGGTGGTAGAAGGAAATTTTATGATTTTATTAATATTTAAATTTGTGAGTTTTGCAGATGAGTCTGGAAGTATATTCCAAATAAATTTATTTTAAATTATAGTGTTGGAACTACAGAATCCAGTTAAAAAAACTATAAAGGATTGGGATCAACTCCTAGGAAACATCTGAATTGTGTAGGTTCTAATTCCATTTATACACAAAATATAACCTGCCAATCAGGAGAAAGATTCCAGTGATTGACATCAAATCACCAGACCGACTGTTTAGATCCAGTAAATGCACTGACTCTTTCCTGACTTGGCTCAGCCCATCTTAGCATCCTACAACCCTGGCTTCTTTTTGAGGAGACATTGAGCACTACTTACTAAGAGAGGTCGCTGAAGTTTTGGTTAATTTTCTACAGTGCTAAATACAAAGCAGCAGTTAAAACTTTACATATACAGATATTTTAAGTAAATTGAAAATGGTATTGATTGGACCTGTAATCGAAGTACATTTACCATCCATTGCTTTTCTATTTTGTTTTAATCCTTAACAGATGATACAGAATTCATTGTGGCTCAGCCAGAATTACAGCAAATTTTTCCTTGTCACCAGAACAACATTCTTAATTCCTTAGAGAGTGAGTGAACTTTGAAACTCTTACAAAAGACTTAACTTTTAAGAAGGAAGTTGTCAAAAGATGCATTTAAGTTTATTCATCATTTCAGTCTCATTCTGTCATTCCAGAGGAAGGGAATAATAAATTAAAAGCTCTATTATTCAACAACTATTTATTGGAAAGCTATGATGTGCTTGGCACTAGGCTAAGGCAGTAACATAAATAAATGGAGAGAACTTTACCCCTGAATATACACATTTTACTGTGAGATGTAAATATAATAACATATACTTAAATATATATCAATAATAAAAGCTATGATAGAAATAAGAAAAAGGAGTTTAGAAGAGTGACTAATTCCCCTTTAAGACAAGGGTGAAGCCAAAAGAAGCCCAGCTGATTATTAACTTTTTTCAGTATTATTTGCCAAAAATGAAAGCGTCATGTTCCAAAGTTGCTTAGTTGCAATTGTCTTTTTTTTGCAAAAGACGATAGGGTTACTTTGCATGAAAAGTTATTTAATGATTCAAAAACACCATTATTTACAGTTGACCCTTGAACAACAGGGCTTTGAACTGTTCACGTCTACTTATACAAAGGATTTGTACTGCATCATCCAGGGTTGGTTGAATCCACGGATGCAGAATCATGGATTGGAGGGCTTACCATGGTACTTGAACATACACGGATTCTGGTGTACACGATGGGTGGGTCTTGGAACCAATCCTTTGCAGATGCCGAGGGAACACTCTATTTTACACTTAAGGACCCATTAGTTGACTCATTAAGAAAATAAGATGTCAAAGACATACCTGGAATGTGAAGAAAAACTACAGGATTAAAAATATTGATGTTTAAAGGGCATTTGATAAAATTTAGCAACACATTTCTAATAAAAAAATTAAGTACAATAAAAAAGTGGGGCTTACCAAACTGTAAGAAAGGCTTTTTACCAACAATAGCAGCAAATACTGTCCCCAAACTCTAAGTCCATTTCAATTAATATCAGAAATTGGGCCAAGATGTCAGAATCATGATTATTTGACACTGATCGTAGTGAATAAAAAAAATTAATATTCCTAACTGGAAAATTTATCTTGAAATTTATGAGAAAGAATAAATACCTAATATTTGATGGGAAAAATAGGGGAATGAAAATAGTGACCATGTGTAAAAAAAAGAAAATTAGATTGTATATGTATAGCTGATTCACTTTGTTATAAAGCAGAAACTAACACACCATTGTAAAACAATTATACTCCAAAAAAGATGTTTAAAAAAAGCTACATTAAAAATTAATGTGATTGTGATGTAAATTTGCAATTGATAAATTGTTCAGTGGAATCTACTAGCGTTCAAAATTAGATACCAGTATATATGTGGCAATTTATATATATATTTTTTTATAAACTTATTTATTTTTGGCTGCATTGGGTCTTTGTTGCTGTGTGCAGACTTTCTCTAGTTGCGGCGAGTGGGGACTACCCTTCGTTGTGGTGTACAGGCGTCTCACTGCGGTGGCTTCTCTTGTTGCGGAGCATGGGCTCTAGGTGCTTGGGCTCAGTACTTGTGGTTTGTGGGCTGTAGAGCGCAGGCTCAGTAGTTGTGGTGCATGGGCTTAGTTGCTCCGCAGCATGTGGCATGTTCCTGGACCAGGGATCAAACCCATGTCCCCCACATTGGCAGGCACATTCTTAACCACTGCACCACCAGGGAAGTCCCATATGTGGCAATTTAAACATAAGAATTTGAATGTTTTTTTTTCAGTGAGGAATGCATGGTTTGTTTAATAAAAGTTTTAAAATGGAGGGGCCATTTCTTGGGAAGAAAATACCATATTCAAACACTCATTCCAATAACATTAAATAATGTCTGATGCTAAAGTATTTACAAATTACAAAGAAAGGAGCAAATAACCTGGTAGAAAAAACAGGAAAAAAAAGTTGAGACAATTTGGAAAAGAGCAAATGACCAACATACAAATGAAAAGATACTCTCTCTAGCCAATGATCTGAAAAATGCAAATGGGTATAACATTGCATACCACTTTACATCTATCAATAAACATGTTGATGGAAAATAAAAGAGTACTGTTAGTAGTAAGTACTGTTGGGAGGATGTGGAGAAATATATGTTCTCACATTTGTCTGATGGAACTGCAAATTGTACAACTTTTGAGGGTATCAGGAAAGATTGAAATTCAAAACATATATACCTTTGTATATTTTGGAGATTAATCCCTTGTCAGCCGCTTCATTTGCAAATAGTTTCTCCCATTCTGTGGGTTGTCTTTTCATTTTGTTTATGGTTTCCTTAGCTGTGCAAAAGTTTTTAAGTTTAATTAGGTCACATTTGTTTGGTTTTATTCCATTACTATAAGAGGTGGATCAAAAAGCTATTGCTGTGATCTGTGTCAAAGAGTGTTCTGCCTATGTTTTCCTCTAAGAGTTTTATAATATCCAGCCTTACATTTAGGTTTTTAATTCATTTTGAGTTTATTTTGGGTATGGTGTTAGAGAATGTACTAATTTCATTCTTTTTCATGTAGCTGTCCAGTTTTCCCAGCACCACTTACTGAAGAGGCTGTCTTTTCTCCATTGTGTATTCTTGCCTCCTTTGTCATAGGTTAATTGACTATAAGTGCATGGGTTTATTTCTGGGCTCTCTGTTCTGTTCCATTGATCTATATGTCTGTTTTGGGGCCAGTAGCATATAGTTTTGATGACTGTAGCTTTGTAGTATAGTATAAAGTCAAGTCGTCTGCTTCCTCCAGCTCCATTTGTCTTTCTCAGGATTGCTTTGGCTGTTTGGGGTCTTTTGTGTTTCCATACAAATTGTAAAATTTTTTGTTCTAGTTCTGTGAAAAGTGCCATTGGTAATTTGATAGGGATTGCATTGCATCTGTAGATTGCCTTGGGTAGTATAGTCATTTTGACAATATTGACTCTTCTAGTCATGGTATATCTTTCCATCTGTTTTTGTCATCTTTGGTTTCTTTCATCAAAGTCTTATAGTTTTTAGAGTATATGTCTTTTGCCTCCTTAGCAAACAGCCCATGGAGCTCAATATCAAAAAAACAAATAACCCAATCAAAAAATGGGCAGATGATCTAAATAGACATTTCTTCAAAGAAGACATAGAGATGGACAATAGGCACATGAAAAGATGCTCAACATCACTAATTATTAGAGAAATACAAATCGAAACTTCAATAAGGTATCACCTCACACTAGTCAGAATGGCCATCATCAGAAAGTCTACAAATAATAAATGCTGGAGAGGGTGTGGAGAAAAGGGAACCCTCCTACACTGTTGGTGGGAGTGTAAATTGGTACAACCACTATGGAGAACAGTATGGAGGTTCCTTAAAAAACTAAAAATAGAACTACCATATGATCTAGCAATCCCACTACTGGGCATATATCCAGAGAAAACCATAATTTGAAAGGATACATGCACCCCAGTGTACATTGAAGCACTATTTACAATAGCCAGGACACGGAAGCAACCTAAATGTCCATTGACAGAGGAATGGATAAAGAAGATGTGGTACATATATACAATGGAATGTTACTCAGCCATAAAAAAGAATGAAATAATGTCATTTGCAGCAACATGGATGGACCTAGAGATGGTCATACTAAGTGAAGTCAAGCAAAGACAAATATCAAATGATATCACTTATATATGGAATCTAAAAAAATGATACAAATAAACTTATTTATAAAACAGAAACAGACTCACAAACATAGAAAACAAACTTATGGTTACCAAAGTGGAAACAGCGGGGAGGGATAAATTAGGAATTTGGGATTAATATATACACACTATTATATACAAAATAAATAATCAACAAGGATCTACATAGCACAGGGAACTCTACTCAATATTCTTTAGTAATCTATATGGGAAAATAATCTGAAAAAGAATGGATATAGGTATATGTGTAACTGCATCAGTTTGCTGTACACCTGAAACTAACACACTGTCGTAAATCAACTATACTCCAATATAAAATAAAACATATTAAAAAAATAAAGTTTGGGTTTGAAAAAATTAAAATATTTAACATACCTTTTAATCTGCCTTCTGAGAGCCCATTCCATGAAAAGAAAACCACTGGTATTTAAGGTCATAGGCACAATGATGATTATTTCAATATTGTTTCCAGTGACAAAAATGTGGAAACAAAATGTCCACCAATTACAGAAATTCTTGAATACATTATGATATGTCCACATGATAGAATATTAAATCAGTAATAGAAAGAATGAATTTAAAGCTATGGTCATTTACTGAAGGAATTTTCTAAAATACTTATCAGAGCGAAAATTAAGATGCAGAAAAATATGCATAGTGCTCTACCATTTCTTATAAAGAAACAATGGCAATAACACCTATATATTCATGTGCATGTGTGTGTATGGTTGATTATACTGATTATAGATTTTGTTTGTGTGTGAGAGGAATATTTTCATTTATGTGTTTGTGTATGTGTATAGATAAATAGATACATATATATTATACATACATATGTTTTGTAGAAAAAAGGGGGTATTTGTTTGGGCTTAGCGGTATTTGGGGTTGGGGTGAGGTAGTAAGCTGTGTAGGATGAGGGAAGAAGAGGAAAAAGTGTAGCCAAGTAGAAAATAAAGAAAATGATAAAATATCCAAGATATATATTATTTTTATGGATGTATTAAAAACTGAAGTATATGTATACATTTTTAAAGTAATTCTTAAAACAGTTGCAGATTAGAAAACAACTAAATTACATTGATTTGCAATTAAATTTTCGTGAACAGCGTTTAATGAAACATGTATCGGTAGGCAATGAAGACTGTGATTTGTATATAATCACTAGGGGTATTTCAGTTCACAAATTCTCATGGAGCATAGACCTCCCTATTAGATGAAGCTCATATTTGAATGAGGTAGTCTGTGAAATTGTTCTCCCAATGCTTGGCAGTTTATAGGCATTCAGTAAATGATAACAATGCCTCAGGAAGTTACTATCTGTGCACTGGACTTTGGCTTCTGATAAAGGTCAGTTCATATCCTAGTTTAGTTCTGCACAACTTCTGTCAACTAGAGAAAGATATTTGAGCTAACTTTAAAATTGCCATCTCTTTGTAAAGTGAGCATCATTATGCTTAACTCTTCTGCCTATATTGATGATTAAATTAGATAACAGAGGGCTTGGTATAGAGGAAGTGTTTAGAAAATACTCCTGTGAATGAGGCCTCACAATATAGAGTGGTGGTACAATGTTACAGTGGTGAAAAGCGCTTTCCAATGTCTGATGAGATGTATCAAGCCAAAGAAAACTGACAGGTGTTATACACGAATTAGTTTTAGGGTGTGGCTTTTGTTGCACAGAAACTAGTGAAAGAAAGCTGTGAACCTCCCTTTCGAATGTTCTTCAATAGAAATTCACTTATCACTAAGTAAACGTGTCATAGGAGCACCTCATTTTAGGTCTGCAACAGAATCAAGTCTGAGAGGTGTTTGTTCTAACAGGATATTACCGTCATTACTGGGGTGTCAGAACGCTGAGTTGTAAAGCTCTAGATGTATAAAGGAATGAGAGAAAAAGTACTCTTGGATGTTTGCCTTTTGGGATTTCATTCATTTCCTTTTCATGCAATCCTGACATGTTGAAATATGACACGTATGACAGACTGTTATAATATATGTTATCATGATCTGGAGAGTGAGAGAGAGGGAGAAATGTGCTCACTTACAGTCTTCTTCACACATCAGGAAAGTCTGTTGTTGGCACTGGTATCTAAGCTCATTTTTACAGGCACTGGCAAGTCTCTCTTTAATCTCTTATTTGTACCATCTGTGTAAATGATGGTTTAAGAGCTGTATGTGTGACTCCTATATTACTAGTAAATTGTATATATGTACCTTGAACAGGGTGAACATAAAAAAGACGGGGAGAGGTAACTAACTGGACTGGAATTGAAGAATTTCTGGTTTCTCATATCTGAAACTAACTAGCTATATTACCTTAAGGGGTATCTATTACAGTCAAGGCTCTTTGAATATATATTTTCTCATTGAATCCTTACAATTACACTTCAAGGGATATGTTGTTACCCTCATTTTGCAGATAAGGAAACTGAAATGAGCTAGGTTATTTGTTCCAAGTCACATAGTTTCTGAGTGGTAAAGATGGTATTTGTACCTATGACTGTCTATGGCCACAGCCCTAGGTCTTTTCTTGACAGACTTAGTCTTCTCTCCCTTCAAATCAATTTCCTCTTAAATTAAACAAAAGAAGTAGGCTAAGTGAACTCTTAAGTCCCTTTTTGACTGTAATTCTATGATTCATAGGGGTAGAATTTGGTTGTGTCGAGTTCTCTGAAAGCCTTAGAATAAGGGGCTTTGTAAAAAAACAGAGGAATAGGAGAGAAAGTCTTAAACATTTAACATTTACTACTACCTCCTAAAGCAAACAGTTTTTCAGAGTGGATGTTTCTCTTTTATTTTTGGACAACTGGGAATTGCAACAGATTTAAGTATCATTTAGGAGTTTTTCTTTTCCTTTTGATATGTTACATGAAATAGTTGTTCTTAGGTGAAGGAAGATATTAGAATAACCTTACTTCCGTAAATTTTTATACTAAAATTCACATCTTAATGCACTGTCCTATACAGTAGTCTTGCAGTAGTTAAAGGAAATATAAAAACTCAGAAAATTAGTTTAAAAAGTCCTTTCTTGGGCTTCCCTGGTGGCGCAGTGGTTGAGAGTCCGCCTGCTGATGCAGGGGATACGGGTTCGTGCCCCGGTCCGGGAAGATCCCACATGCCGCGGAGCGGCTGGGCCCGTGAGCCATGGCCGCTGAGCCTGCGCGTCCGGAGCCTGTGATCCACAATGGGATAGGCCACAACAGTGACAGGCCCGCGTACCGCAAAAAAAAAAAAAAAGTCCTTTCTATTAAAAAAAAAGAAAAAAAGGAAAATGGCCATTTTAGGATTGAAGCCAGATCATATAATTGTTTCTTAACGTGATTAGATTTCCTTACATAGCTTGGGAAAAACGAGCCTGAAATCGAGGCAATTACAGAATAAAACTGTTTTTTTTTAAGTGTCTTTTATGGGGCTTCCCTGGTGGCACAGTGGTTAAGAATCCGCCTGCCAATGCAGGGGACATGGGTTCGAGCCCTGGTCTGAGAAGATCCCACATGCCGCGGAGCAGCTAATCCCGTGCGCCACAACTACTGAGCCTGCACTCTAGAGCCTGTGAGCCACAACTACTGAGCCTGAGTGCCACAGCTACCGAAGCTTGCATGCCTAGAGCCGGTGCTCCGCAACAAGAGAAGACACCGCAATGAGAAGCCCGTGCACTGCAAGGAAGAGTAGCCCCCACTTGCCGCAACTAAAGAAAGCCCATGCACAGCAACGAAGACCCAAGCAGCCAAAAATAAATAAATAAAATAAGTGTCTTTTATGTAAAAAAGGTCCTGAAAGGGCACCATCAAACTATAAAATACTTCCTGCCCAAAGTAATCCCATAAGAAATAGAGCTTGACTTGTGATAAGAATAAAACAGAAAAATGGCATTATCTTACTAAAAATATCCTGTACAATAAGGGAACATTTAGTAAAAGGAGTAACCACTGTAATCGTCAGTTACAAAAGATGCTTCATTTCTTTATTCTGTCCTATACCTACAAAATAGTTGCTATAACTAGTGGCATTTATCTTAAAGTTTCAGAGAAAAACAATATTGCCTTGTCTTTCTTTTTCATTCTTCCTATTTGTCTATTTTAGTTAAAAGTCTACTTATGATTACATGTTAAACTCTCACATGGTAGAGCGGTGTTATGTTTTCCCGTATTTATTTCTTTGTCAAATCTACATTCAGTATCCCTATCTCTGCAGGAAAAATGAAGAACAAACTGAGTAGATTTGGTAAATTGAATTATTCTTCATGTTTCCCTGTATCCAGGATCCAGTTCCTCATCCATCCTGTATCCAAGTCATGTGCCATATACTTTGCAGCTATTTCCATACAAAGGGTGACATTTATTTCCCTACCCTTTAACTTTGAGTTCAGCCCCGAGACCGAGACTCTCTTTTCAATAAAATGTTGCATTAGTACCAGTGTGCCACTTCAGAGTTCATGTGTGGCTTCCATTTGTGTGAATAACTTCTGCCCTGGCCATGAGAAAAACTCTTGCACTAGACTGCTGGTTCCAGGAGGAGAAAGAGAAACATGAGGTATAGAGGGGTTGGCTGATGTAGGCTAGGCTTGGGCTTGGCAAAATATATATTATATATATAAAAATATATATAATATATATATATAATATATTAAATATATATTATATGTATATTATATATATTTTATATATATATATATATAGAGAGAGAGAGAGAGAGAGAGAGAGAAAAAGAGAGAGAGAGAGAGCCAAGCCCAGCCTACCTATGTCAGCCAACCCCCAGTGGACCCAAGATTAGTGAGAATTAATGATTGCTATTTTAAGCCACTTAGCATTTGAGTAGTTTGTTATAAGCTGTATTTGCCAGCAGATATGTGTGAAATCTGATACATGAGACAACTACACACACATAAATACACAGTTAGCAACTACTGTTTTTTCATGACAGTAGAGTTTTTACTTGAGATCTCAGAGCTTTCTTCAACTCATCTCCTTAACGTGCTTTGGCAGGATGAACCTGAACATGGAATGAAGTCAAGTTTTCTCTTACTTTCCACTAAATAGCAGTACTGCTTGTTATATAATAATAAGTATGTCAATCTGTTGTATACTCTCCTACAGAAAAATTACTCTCCTGTAATTCTCCTTCTTGACACGTGTTTGTAATAAACTATTAATTTGATTTCAATTTCTGCTTTGCCCAGTGGGATGAATAATAGCTAAAAACCACAGGCGGGCTTTAATACTCACACAATGCTATGAGGAACTCAATATCACCATTTGACAGATGGGGAAACTGAGATCCAGAGATGCTAAGGAAATTTCCCAACATCACATGGCTGGGAAGTAGAATAACTTTATTTCAAATCCAAGCAGACTGATTCCAGAACCCTTGCTCTAAATCATTGATAGATACCACATGGTTTTGCAAGTCATCTATCCTAACACTTTGCCCAACACGTGACATGTAGGTATGGAGCAGTTGTTGAAAGGTTTAACTGAGCATACTTGAGCTAAGGTGGCATATACTATGAAGAGAGGAAAGCTAACATGTTGAAGACAGTGATATTACTTCATTTGATTAACTTCTTTTGAGAACAACCATGAAGCAGCCACCGGTGCGTGTACTGGCAATTTCCAAGCTGGCAAAAAATGACAGGCTTGGTCCCCACTCTCCTGACACAAATACTCTAGTGTTGGAGATAGAAATGAACAAGAAGTGCTGATTACAAAATATGAAAGTGCTAAGAAAGAAGCAAACAAGGTGATGATAGAAAATAATAGATCTGAGTGAGAAACATTTTATGTTTTTGGTGGTCAGGGAAGGCCTCCATTGAAGAGGAAACATTTAATCTGAGACCTGACAAGTGGAGGAGATCACTGCAGGCAGAATGGGTATGGATCCTGCAGCACGAAAGTGCTGCTATTCCACTTGCTCTAGATCATTGCTGAAACTTCCCAAAGCTCTGTCCGCTTTCTGTATAATTTCTACACTGTAGCCACAGTGATCTTTCTCAAATTGTTCTCTGGTATTTTAAGGAAGAAGAAAATACTATTTAACAAGGCCTGCAAGTTTGGCTCCTTCCTTTTTTTTGCAAAGTTCATCTTGTTCTCTTTTGCTTTCTGCCCTAGTTATCTGTCCTTCTATCTTTGTGTCCTTGTCATGCCTTATCATACCTTAAATCTGCACATTTACATGCATAGTTTTCTACTTGAGCCCCTGTTTTTTAGATAAGTTGTGCTAAAGAATCTGTATCCCAAGGAGCCTTGCTTTGTCTCCTAACCATATAAAATTCCTATTTGAAGATATTCATAGCACTATTCATTACTCTTCTGTATATTTGACAGAGTTAACATTTTATAGCTGTGTGTGTGTGTGTGTGTGTGTGTGTGTGTGTGTGTGTGAATATTGGATAAATGTAAATTTATGAAGTTAGGAACCATGTCTTTTTTTATTTAACATCTTTATTGGAGTATAATTGCTTTACAATGGTGTGTTAGTCTCTGCATTATAACAAAGTGAATCAGCTCTACGTATACATATATCCCCATATCTCTTCCCTCTTGCGTCTCCCTCCTTTCCACCCTCCCTATCCCACCCCTCTAGGTGGTCACAAAGCACCGAGCTGATCTCCTTGTACTATGCAGTGGCTTCCCACTAGCTATCTGTTTTTACATTTCGTAGTTTATATATGTCCATGCCATTCTCTCACTTCATCCCAGCTTACCCTTCCCATTCCCCGTGCCCTCAAGTCCATTCTCTACGTGTATGTCTTTTTTCCTGTCTTACCTCTAGGTTCCTCAGAACCATTTTTTTTCTTTCTAGATTCCATATATAAGTGTTAGCCTACGGTATTTGTTTTTCTCTTTGTGACTTACTTCACTCCTTATGACAGACTCTGGGTCCATCCACCTCACTACAAATAACTCAATTTCGTTTCTTTTTATGGCTGAGTAATATTCCATTGTGTATATGTGCCACATATTCTTTATCCATTCATCTGTTGATGGACATTTAGGTTGCTTCCCTATCCCGGCTATTGTAAATAGTGCTGCAATGAACATTGTGGTACATGACTCTTTTTGAATTATGGTTTTCTTAGGGTATATGCCCAGCAGTGGGATTGCTGGGTCATATGGTAGTTCTATTTTTAGTTTTTTAAGGAACCTCCATACTGTTCTTCATAGATCCTGTATCAATTTACATTCCCACCAAAAGTGCAAGAGGGTTTCCTTTTCTCCACACACTCCAGCATTTATTGTTTGTAGATTTTTTAATGATGGCCATTCTGACTGGTGTGAGGTGATACCTCATTTCAGTTTTGATTTGCATTTCTCTAATGATTAGTGAGGTTGAGCATTCTTTCATGTGTTTGTTGACAATCTGTATATTTTCTTTGGAGAAATGTCTATTTAGGTCTTCTGCCCATTTTTGGATTGAGTTGTTTGTTTTTTTGTTATTGAGCTGTTGGAGCTGCTTGTATATTTTGGAGATTAATCCTTTGTCAGTTGCTTCATCTGCAAGTATTTTCTCCCATTCTGTGGGTTGTCTTTTCATATTCTTTATGGTTTCCTTTGCTGTGCAAAAGCTTTTAAGTTTCATTAGGTCCCATTTGTTTATTTTTCTTTTTATTTCCATTTCTCTAGGAGGTGGGTCAAAAAGGATCTTACTGTGATTTATGTCAGAGTGTTCTACATATGTTTTTCTCTAAGAGTTTTATAGTGTCTGATGTTTCATTTAGGTCTTTAATCCATTTTGAGTTTATTTTTGTGTATGGTGTTGTAGAGTGTTCTAATTTCATTCTTTTACATGTAGCTGTCCAGTTTTCCCAGCACCACTTATTGAAGAGGCTGTCTTTTCTCCATTTTATATTCTTGCATCCTTTATCAAAGATAAGGTGCATGGGTTTATCTCTGGGCTTTCTATCCTGTTCCATTGATCCATATTTCTGTTTTTGTGCCAGTACTGTACTGTCTTGATTACTCTAGCTTTGTAGTATAGTCTGATGTCAGGGAGCCTGATTCCTCCAGCTCCATTTTTCTTTCTTAAGATTGCTCTGGCTATTCAGGGTCTTTTGTGTTTCTACACAAATTGTGAAATTTTTGTTCTAGTTCTGTGAAAAATGCCATTGGTAGTTTGATAAGGATTGCATTGAATCTGTAGATTGCTTTGGGTAGTATAGTCATTTTCACAATGTTGATTCTTCCAATCCAAGAACATGGTATATCTCTCCATCTGTTTGTATCATCTTTAATTTCTTTCATCAGTGTCTTATAGTTTTTTGCATACAGGTCTTTTGATTCCTTAGGTAGGTTTATTCCTAGGTATTTTATTCTTTTTGTTGCAATGGTAAGTGGGAGTGTTTCCTTAATTTCTCTTTCAGATTTTTCATCATTAGTATATAGGAATGCAAGAGATTTCTGTGCATTAATTTTGTATCCTGCTACTTTACCAAATGCATTGATTAGCTCTAGTAATTTCCTGGTAGCATCTTTAGGATTCTCTATGTATAGTATCATGTCATCTGCAAACAATGACAGTTTTACTTCTTCTTTTCTGATTTGGATTACTTTTATTTCTTTTTCTTCTCTGATTTCTGTGTCTAAAACTTCCAAAAGTATGTTGAATAATAGTGTGAGAGTGGGCAACCTTGTCTTGTTCCTGATCTTAGTGGAAATGCTTTCAGTTTTTCACCATTGAAAATGATGTTGGCTGTGGGTTTGTCATATATGGCTTTTATTATGTTGAGGTAACTTCCCTCTATGCCTATTTTCTGGAGAGTTTTTATCAAAAGTTGGTGGCAAATTTTGTCGAAAGCTTTTTCTGCATCTATTGAGATGATCATATGGTTTTTCTCCTTCAATTTGTTAATATGGTGTATTGCACTGATTGATTTGCGTATATTGAAGAATCCTTGCATTCCTGGGATAAACCCCACTTGATCATGGTGTATGACCTTTTTAATGTGCTGTTGGATTCTGTTTGCTAGTATTTTGTTGAGGATTTTTGCATCTATGTTCATCAGTGATATTGGCCTGTAGTTTTCTTTTTTTGTGACATCTTTGTCTCATTTTGGTATCAGGGTGATGGGGTCCTCAGAGAATGAGTTTTGGAGTGTTCCTCCCTCTGCAATATTTTGGAAGAGTTTGAGAAGGATAGGTGTTAGCTCTTTTCTAAATGTTTGATAGAATTTGCCTGTGAAGCCATCTGGTCCTGGGCTTTTGTTTGTTGGAACATTTTAAATCACAGTTTCAGTTTCAGTGCTTGTGATTGGTCTGTTTATATTTTCCATTTTTTCCTGGTTCAGTCTGGGAAGGTTGGGCTTTTCTAAGAATTTGTCCATTTCTTCCAGGTTGTCCATTTTGTTGGCATATAGTTGCTTGTAGTAATATCTCATGACCTTTTGTATTTCTCCAGTGTCAATTGTTACGTCTCCTTTTCGATTTCTGATTCTGTTGATTTGAGGCTTCTCCCTTTTTTTCCTGATGAGTCTGGCTAATGGGTTATCAATTTTGTTTATCTTCTCAAAGAACCAGCTTTTAATTTTATTGATCTTTGCTTTTGTTTCCTTCATTTCTTTTTCATTTATTTCTGATCTGATCTTTGTGATTTCTTTCCTTCTGCTAACTGTGGGGTTTTTTTTTTTTGTTCTTTCTCTAATTGCTCTAGATGTAAAGTTAGGTTGTTTATTTGAGATGTTTCTTGTTTCTTGAGGTAGGATTGTATTGCTGTAAATTTCCCTCTTAGAACTGCTTTTGCTGCATCCCATAGGTTTTGGGTTGTCGTGTTTTCATTGTCATTTGTTTCTAGGTATTTTTTGATTTCCTCTTTGATTTCTTCAGTGATCTCTATTTAATAGCATGTTGTTTAGCCTCCATGTGTTTGTATTTTTTACAATTTTTTTTCCTGTAATTGATATCTAGTCTCATAGCATTGTGGTTGGAAAAGGTACTTGATACAATTTCAGTTTTCTTAAGTTTACCAAGGCTTGATTTGTTACACAAGATATGATCTTTCCTGGAGAATGTTCCATGAGCATTTGAGAAGAAAGTGTATTCTGTTGTTTGTGGATGGAATGTCCTAGAAATATCAATTAAGTCCATCTTGTTTAATATGTCTTTTAAAGCTTGTATTTCCTTAATTATTTTTATTTTGGTTGATGTGTCCATTGGTGAAAGTGGGGTGTTAAAGTCCCCTACTATGATTGTGTTACTGTCGATTTCCCCTTTTATGGCTGTTAGCATTTGCCTTATATATTGAGGATTCTTATGTTGGGTGCATAAATATTTACATTTGTTATATCTTCTTCTTGGATTGATCCCTTGATCATTATGTAGTGTCCTTCTTTGTCTCTTGTAATAGTCTTTATTTTAAAGTCTATTTTTTCTGATATGAGAATTGCCACTCCAGCTTTCTTTTGATTTCCATTTGCATGGAATATTTTTTCCATCCCCTCACTTTCAGTCAGTATGTGTCCCTAGGTCTGAAGTGGGTCTCTTGTAGATGACATGTATATGGGTCTTGTTTTTGTATCCATTCAGCCAGTCTGTGTCTTTTTGTGGGAGCATTTAATCCGTTTACATTTAAGGTAATTATCGATATGTATGTTCCTATTACCATTTTCTTAATTGTTTTGGGTTTTTTATTGTAGGTCTTTTCCTTCTCTGTGTTTCCTGCCTAGAGAAGTTCCTTTAGCATTTGTTTTAAAGCTGGTTTGGTGGTGCTGAATTCTCTTAACTTTTGCTTGTCTGTAAAGGTTTTAATTTCCCTGTCGAATCTGAATGAGATCCTTGCTGGGTTGAGTAATCTTGGCTGTAGGTTTTTCCCTTTCATCACTTTATATATGTCCTGGAACCATGTCTTTTTGTAATTACCATTATATCCCCAGTGCTTTGAACAGTGCTTGAGACACAGTAAATGATTAATACATATTTATTTAGTTCATTGAGTAAATGTTATTGAAGTATTTTAGGCAGGGGAGTTATATAATGCAATGTGTATTTTAAAATGATCACTTTGGCTGCTTTGAGAGGAATAGATTAGAGATGGGCATAAGTGAAGAAGAGAGCTTGTTAATAGGCTGCTGTAGTAGTCCAGGTGAGAGATAGTTGTGTGTGGGTATTGAAGAGATAGAGCAGATCTTAAAAATTAGCTGGATTTCAGATGATTTGGGGAAAAAAAATTGAAGGTTTACTCTTATTGGCTGAGGATGATAAGGAAAGAAATGAGTTAAGCATAATTTTATATTTCAGAGAGCAAAATAGTAATATTTGTGGAAATGAGGAAAAGTTATATGGATGGAACTGTTCTGTTATTTGGGAAATTAAGAGTGTTTTTCGCTATGTTGAATTTAAGATGCCTTGGAAACATTCGAGGGACAATGTCAAACAGACAGTTGAATTGACTTATCTGGATACCCAGGGGAAAGTACTCAAATGCAGATATACATTTAGGTATCATCAGTATTTAGATTTCATTGATAGTCATGGAAAAAGGCAAAATCATATAAGAAGAGAGTGTTATAAAAGAGAGGTTTTGGCTGATTCCTGAAGAAAAAAAAATAATATATATATATATATATTTAGAAATAAGAGATAAGAGTTTCAAGAAGGACAGAATAGAAAATAATTTCAACAAAGGATGCTGAAACATCCAGATAGCCATATTGCAAAAAATAAATTAAAGGAACTTTGATTTCTAGCTCTCATTATATAAAATTTAATTCAAATAAGATCACAGACCAAAAGAAAAAAGCTAAAGCTCTAAACATATAGAAGAAAATATATCTTTACAACTTTGGCTTAGGTAATATTTTTTAGCCTGCATCATAATACAATACATTTATAAGTAAAAGAAACTGATAAATTAGACTTAATTAAAATTAAAGCATCTGTTCTTCAAAAGACACCATTAACGATTGAATAAGCAAACCACAGACCAGGAAAAAACATTAACCATTTATATACTTGACAAAGAACTTGCAGAATAAAAAGAAGCTTTACAACTTGGTAATTAAAAGGCAAACAGTCCAATTTAAAATATTGGGAAGACTTCATAATATTGGCACAAGATACTTCACAAAAATGTTCTAATGACCAATGAGCATATAATAAGATGCTTAATATCATTAATCACTAGGGAAAAACAGATTAAAACCACAGCCACTTCATACTCATTAGAATGGCAAAATTTTGTGATTGACAGTACCAAATGCTGGTGAAAACATGGAACCAGAACTCTCATACATTCCTGGACAGGATATAAAGTGATTCAGTTACTTTGGAGAATTGATAGGAACTTTCTTGTAAAGTTAAACATATGCTTATTCTATGACCCAGTGATTCTACTACTAGATATTTACCCAAGAGAAATGAAAAATATGTCCACAGAAAACTTATACTTAGATGTTCATAGCAAGTTTATTCATAGTAGCCAAAAAACTAAAGTTGAGGTAACCACCAATAGGAAAAAAATATAAATTTGTGGTATACAAAATATTTAATGTGGTAGGCAGAATTCTAAGATGAACTCCAAGATTCCCACCTACTGATACACATGCCCTGAATAGTCCCCTCCCCTTGAGTATGGGCAGCTCAGGTGAATATGATGGGATCTCACGCTTGTGATTAGATTGTATCTTGTGGATAGGTGAAGGGATTTTTGTAGGTGTAATTAATATTTCATATCAGTTGATTTTGAGTTAAAAAGGAAATCTTCCCAGGTGTCCTGCTTTAATCAGGTCAAAACATTCAAAAGTAGGACTGGGCTCTTTCTGAAAATATAAAGATGTTCTCCTGTTGGCTTTGAAGAAATAAGCTTCCATATTTTGAGATTTGTGAGAGATCCATGTGGCAAGCAATTGCAAGATCCTCAAGGAGCTGATAGCAGACCCTGGCTGACAGTCAATGGGAAAATGGAAACTCAGTCCTATAACCACAGAGAACTGAGTTTAGCCAACAGTCAATTGAGCCTGGAAGAGGACCCTGGCTTCTGAAGGATAGATATGTAGCCCAGCTGACATATCTAGATTTCAGCCTTGTGAAACCCTGAGCAGAGTACTCAGCTAAGTTGTGACTCAACTCCTGACCCATGGAGACTGTGAAATGATAAATGAATGCTGTCTTGTGCCATTAAGTTTGTGGTAATTTGTTACACAGCAATAGAAAATGCATACACTTAGCAATAAAAAAAATATGACTTATAGACAAAACATACATAAGTCTCAAAAACATTAGTGAATGAAATCAGACACAATAGATTACCTATTATATTATTTCATTTATGTAAGTTTCAAGGATGGGTAAAGCAGGTTTCTAATGATAGAAATGAGTACAGTGGTTGTTTCCAGAAATGGAAAGATTGACTAGAAAGGAATACAAGATGACTTTCTGGAGTGTATAGAAATATCAGTAGTTCAGTGTCTTTGTTTATGTTTGTCAAAACTCATTGAACTGTACACTTAAGATTTGTGCATTTGACTCTATGTAAATTATACCTCAATTTAACAAAAAAGAAAGAGTGCCTGATACTGTCCAATGTAGCTAAGAGTCTAAGACAAAAATAGAGAAGTGCTTATTGGATTTGGCCTTCTCAGATACTTGGTGAACTTGGTAAAAGCACATTCTGCCCAAAGTGCTGATAAAATTGGATTAGAATATGTTGTAGTGGGAATAGAAGCAGAAGAACTTGAACCGTTGTATATAGACAACTCTTTCGAGATGTTTAGTTATCAAAGGGCAATAGAAGATGAGGAAGTCTTTTGATTATAAATGTGAAATAAAGGGAGTGTATGTATTTCAAGATGGTAGATCCCAGAGCATGTTGGAACTGATCAAGTATAGACGAAAAATTCATCATGCAAGGTTTAGAAGGAATATATAAATGGATGGATTACTTGAGAAGGTCAAATTAGATGATCTTCAGAGCATAAGTGAAGGCAAAACCTGACAGGAATAAAAAAAAAAAATGTATAAATTAAAATTGTGTTGGATAATTGATAAAATAAGTAGACAAATTGTTAGTAAGGATATAGAAGACAGAAAGCATTTCAAAGAAATTAACCTAACTTACATTATAGAGCAGTCCCCCAACAATATCAGAACACAACTTCTTTTTAGTATTTATTACTATTTTTTAATGTTAGGTAGAAACCTAATTAGTTATTTATTTATCTATCTATTTTTACAGCTTTTTTTTTTTTTTAATTTTATTTACTTATTTATTTATGGCTGTGTTGGGTTTACAGCTTCTTTTTAACCATGCACAGAACATATAAAGATAAAGCCTATACTGGGATATAAAGCAAATCTGAATAAATGCAAGGAGATTAAAATCGTAAACAATATGTTCACAAACCACAGTAGCATGGAACTGAAAATGATAGACAGCTATCTGGAAAATATCTACATATTTGGAAATTAAACAACATACTTCTAACTAATTCATGGGCCAAAGAAGAAACAAAAGGGAAATTAGAAAACATTTTGTAGTGAATAAAAATAGAAACACAAGATTCTTATTCCAGCTAAGCTGGGATAATTGTAACTAAAAACTTTAGAAAAATGCATCTGCAATCCTGTTGGTTCAATCTTCTGATTAATACAAAATTCTACTACTTCTCACCACCCCACTACTACCATGCTAGTCTAAGTTGTCATCATTTTTGCTTACATCTTTGTAATAGCCTTCACTCTGCTCTGTTTTTTGTACTTCCCCGACACACCCTATCCCACTCCACAATTTTAGTCAAACAGCATCTTGAATGGACCTTGTGAGATGTATGTCAGATCATATTATTGCTATTTTCAGAAACAGTCAATGATTTCTTGTTACTCTCACAGTTAAAATGATGACGGTCCAAAGAGGCCAGTAGAACTTGTCTCATCATTGTTTATCCAACCTATTTTTACTACTTCTTCCTTTCTTGTCTCTTATTAATTTTGTCTCCTTGATGTTTCTTTTCTTTTTCCATTTTTTTTCTTGTATTTATACCTTCAAGGGCTTCCTACCAGCTTAGAGTAAAATTTAAAAAAAATGCTTATCTGTAAAGGCTCTACCTGATATGACTTTTGTCTGCCTCTGTGGCCTCATTCCCTCACCCCCACTGCTGCCTGTCTCTCTCTCTCTCTCTCTCTCTCTCTTTCTCTCTCTCTCTCTCTCTCTCTCTCTCTCTCTCTCTCTCTCTCTCTCTCACACACACACACACACACACACACACAATGTCCCAGCCACCCTGAACTTCTTCTCATTACTTGAACACACCAAGTACTTTCCTGCCCCCATGACCTTGTCCTTGCTGGTCCCTCTGCCTGGAACATTTTCCTCTCATTTCTTCATATAGGCCAGTTCCTTTTCATCTCTCAGGCCTCAGCTTTAAAGCAATTGCTTCCGAGAGGATTTGCCTGTCCAGCCCAGCTAAAGCTGCCCACCCTCCAAATACCATCCAGTAACTTATCCCATTTCATTTGCTGTGGTACATATGTGCTGAAATTCTTTTATCCAATCACTTCTACGTTATCCTTTTCCCCTGTTGGACTCTGAGCTCCAAGAGCAGAGACTATATCTGATTGTTCATCCTGATATTCTCAACTCAGAATATGTGTACAAAAAATATTTGTTGCATAACTGAATGACAGATGGAGAAAATAAAATAGCAATAATAAATAAATAAATATGGTGTTCATTGGATCCCCAGTTCCTTCACTTGAACAACATAGAACAGATATTTTTTCCCTCACCGAAAAAATTGAGTGAGAATACCATATCACTCCAGCAAGTTTGTAGTGAAGATTTCAGGAAAAGCCTTGTAAAATGGGCCTGGAGCAGTGATTAATACTTAAAAGTATCTCAACTGCAAGGGAGCTTAGAGTTGCAATGAAAGGCTGAGAATCTGGGGTCAGACCACTTGAGTTTGAATTCTGACTTTACTAGCTTTACATCTTTTACCTCTCTGTGCCTCAGTTTGTCTGTCTATAAATATCTGAACTTACTATATAGAATTACTGTGGGGATTAGACACCTTAGTACATGTAGAAGTCTCAGAAAAATGACTAGCAGCTGTAAATAGTCTAAAAGTGTTTGATAAGTCTGCTCGGTCTTCCTGGAGGCATCAAGGAAGTATGAAGGATGCTAGTAATTAACAACTCCTGGCACTGGTTCTGGTGCCAGCCCACTAATGCCCAACGTTGCTTAATGAAATAGATGAACAGAGTGAATACAGTTTTCCCTGAGCCCAAACTTCTGAGTTTCTTCCCCATCCTCTTCTGGGCCAGCAGCTCCCCTGTTCCTAGCCCCTGTGTGCATGTGCATTGATTACAGAGCAGCTGGAAAGCTCAGCAGAGCTGGCTTCTAGCCCAGCTGGACCAAGGAGACCCCGCCAGTAGGGTACACCGTAGGTGCTTCAGTACTTTATTATGAAAAAATTGGACTTATGTAAAAGTTGAAAGAATTTTTACCTTGAAAATCCATACATCCACTAGCTAGATTCTTTTATTAACATTTCTACACATACCACATACTCATTTCATCTGGTTATTAATCCATCATTCATCTTGTTTTACATATATTTCAAAACAAGTTGCAGACACCAGCACCCTTCACTCCTAAACACTTCAGCATGAATATCATTAGTTTGATGTCAGTATCTGATTAGCATTTTAAAGATCTTTTCTTTTGATGTTAAAAAAAAACCTACAAGGAAATATTAAATTTATTATGCCTTTCAATGAGTTTTGACAGTTGCATACAACTGGGTAACTAAACCCCTATCAAGACATAAAATGTTACTATCACCACAGAAATGTTCCTAGTCAACCTTTAACGCTATTCCCTGATAATAATTCCCATTAGCCCCCTCATAGATTAGTTTTATTGTTCTAGAACTTAAAATAAATGAAATAATTTGGACAAGGCTTCTTTTACTCAGCATAGGTTTTGAGTTTCATTCATGTTTTTGCATGTTTTTGCATGTTCATTTTTATTGCTGCATAGTATTTCATTATATGACTATACCACAGATTATTTTTTATCCGTTCACCAGTTGATGGACATATGTGTTTTCTCCAATTTTGCTTTACTATGGATACAGCTGCTTTGAACATTCTTGTATATATCCTTCTGTGGATGTATGTTTTTGTTTCTCTTGGTCACATCTAAGATGAGAATTGCTGGGTTACAGGGTAGATACATACCTAGTTTTATAAGGAAACGAAAGACTTTTGTCAAAGTGATTATAACACATTTCCTCAACAATGTACAAGAATTCCCATTTTTCACTTCCTCTTCAACATTTGGTGCACACCATCTCAAGGATTTTGTACTTCCTGTATTCTCTGTCAGGTACGTTCTTCACCGTGGATTGTTCACTCACTTCAGACTTCTGGAAGTCTTTTTCTCAGTGCAGCCTTCCTTTTCTGTCATACTTAAAATTGCACTCAGCGCACCCACCCAGCCACCCACCAACGACACTATCTCCCTTACTTCTTTAATTTTCCCAGAGAATTTATGTACTTGTCAGTTTGTCTATCCACTCTCCCCCTCCAGTGAATTGTGATCTCCATTATAACTTGTAATTTTTGCTCTTTTTTCCATATGTTTAAAAAGAATGTGTATTCTGATATTGTTGGGTGGATTGTTCCATAAAGTGAAACGTTACTCTTGCATTCCTTGTCTCTGTAAGCATTCCTGGCTCACAGTAGGCACTTAATATATATACATCTGTTGAGTAAATGAATGTATGGAAACACTTGTGGAGTGGATAGAAGCACAGCAAGACTCTGTATTTGCAAAAGTTTACTTTCGTTTGTAGTCAAAAGCCATCTAGGCACAAATTTGAAATACTTGGCTTAAATCTGATCGCTTGTTTCACCAATTAGAATTTGTCAGTCTTTTCCTTTGCTTGAACCTAAAAAGGGACAACAGATGAGATAGTAATTCATCATGACTGATGGTATATGCTTCAGTGCCTAGTAGTGAAGGAATATCTTTCTCAAAACCAATAATGGCAACTTTCAAGAGAAGTAGATATTCTTCCAGACTAATTTTAACATCCCTTAGAATGTCTGGAAGACTTTCATGGTAAAAATAAAAAGTCTGTGAAGTGTTGTAGCCCCTACCTCATTATATATCGTGTATCACTCATACAAAGGAAACACATATGGCAGCTTAATTGTATATTGTTTCTTGAAATTGTTTTAAGATCCACTTATCTTCCCAGAATTCTTTGCCTTGTTAATGAGATTCTCATTTGAATACATTGAGAAAAGTTTTGGAATTGGTCCAGCTGTTCAGTGAAACGCTATTAAACTGTTACTTCTATCATTTTTTTCTCTGTTTTATTTTCTTTTGAGTAGATCATAACTTTGACTCGTTTTCATCAGAGTAAGCCCACAAGTTCTCAAAGTAGCCTTGATAGGAATATATACATTGGATTTGCTTTAAAGATTGTTTACATTATTAAATACAGAAGTCCATCTACTTACAAAGTGGTTAAGTTCTAAAAAACAGTTTGCAAATACTTTTCATTTTTAAGTCCACATAGTGTCCAAAGCAGGGGAAATAGGAAATTAAGTTTGCAGTTCATGGATATACTGACACCAATTAGGAAGTCTGTTGTCTCTTTAAAAAATAGCTTTTTTAAATATTTAAAATTTAAGTATTTAGATAAAACATAGCTTTTTAAAATATTTAAAATTTTTCTTCTCTTCCTTGATGATGTAACAGCAGTGACGCTTTAAAATCCTTAATGTGATTTTCTTATTTGCCTTTGTGAACTTTTATCCTTGACCCTTTTCTGCCTGAGAGATCTGTTACTTTGGAGAAGAATGAAGATTTATAAAAGAAAGAAATAGGGCCTATTAAGGAAAGATTGTATAGAAAACTACAGTGGTATTTAGAAGTATATATAATGGCATTATTGAACTTGGGTAGATTTTCTAGATCCTTTTCCTTTTTTTCCTTTCCTTCAAAGAATATCTAGGATCAAGCAATGAAGACTCATCTCATAGTTTGAGCCACAGTGTAGACAAGATACCCATTTGCCTAGTACATCAAGACTTTAGAAGGAAATCATAACTTAGAATTAAAAGGGAAAGCCAATTTCCATTTCTGAGGATTATGGGAAGATGGAAGAAGAGAGAAGCAGGAGATAACATAGGTATCCTTAGGAAATATCTAATTTGAAAAAAAAAATTAGGATTAAGTCCTGTGAGAAGACTGGAGTTTCACGTACTGTGGATAAGAATTGGATAAGATTTCAAGCAATATTTATTACAAGCAGGTCTTCAAGGAGCAAGTTAGACCAAAGACTTAAATGCTTAAAAAAGGAACACACTGCATGTGTGGGGAGGTCAGTGCTGGTGTGTTTGTTTATGGCGTAGTCATTTGATTACTGCAAGTGAGCTCATTTCAAGTTTACATGAGCAAATTCAATTTTCTAAACTAGATATGATTTACAGGCTTTGTGGTTATCACATGACCTGCTGTTAAGATTACCTTTTAGGAGATTAAATAATATCTTAATATTAAACTGCCAAATGACTTGAAGGGACTTTTGCCCTTTTATTATTTATTTATTTATTTTATTTTTTTTTTTGTGGCATGCGGGCCTCTCACTGTTGTGGCCTCTCCCGTTGCAGAGCACAGGCTCCGGACGCACAGGCTCAGCGGCCATGGCTCACGGGCCCAGCCGCTCCGCGGCATGTGGGATCTTCCCGGACCGGGGCACGAACCCGCGTCCCCTGCATCGTCAGGCGGACTCTCAACCACTGCGCCACCAGGGGAGCCCACCCCTTTTATTTTTGAATGAAAGAATATGTAAGGAACTATAATCACCATAAAAAGAAATGGAGCATGCTTAGCTTTAATTTTAAATGAAGTCTTTCTTTCAGCAGTACCCTTTGTTCCCTGTGCTTCTGAGATCATCAGATTGTTTATACCATAAAACTCTGCTATAACTTTCATAACAGTAACATGGCTTAAGATGTATTGTCGGGCTTCCCTGGTGGCGCAGTGGTTGGGAGTTCGCCTGCCGATGCAGGGGATGCGGGTTCTTGCCCCGGTCCGGGAGGATCCCACGTGCCGCGGAGCGGCTGGGCCCGTCAGTCATGGCCGCTGAGCCTGCGCGTCCGGAGCCTGTGCTCCGCAACGGGAAAGGCCACAACAGAGAGAGGCCCACGTACGGCAAAAAAAAAAAAAAAAAAAAGATGTATTGTCATTGGTTCCAGTCCTCTGCCACCTCCTGAAAATGAGGGCTGGGAGTAGGCTAATGTTCTTATTTTGTGAGGCAGGTAGGATGTGAGAAGGAGAAGCAGGCAGCTCTGTCTTGTTAAAGAGGGATCTCCGGTGTTCTCCAGGCTCAGTTTCCTTGATAAGGCTAATGAACTGGATATAGGTTGAAGAGTTAACGCTTACAAATACAGCATAACCTGTTAAATTTGAATTTCAGATAAATAACAAATAATTACTTAGTGTAAGTATGTCCATGCAGTATTTGGACATACAAAACTTATGTACATCCAAATACAAATACAACACACAAATACAAAACTTATTTGTCACTTATCTGAAGTTCAAATTTAATTGGGCATCTGGTATTTTCCTGTCAACCCTAATTGGATGCTAACTGACCAGAAGATTCTTAGGATTATTGTCCCTGTCCTTCAAATTACACTGGCCGGCCGCAAGCCCCATAAACATCTTCATGAATGTTTGATCACTTTCCTTTTCTGGCTGCTGCTGGGAGAGGAGCTGCCTCCAAGTCCACGCATTTGCAGTGAATGGTCCTGTGGAACTGCTCCAATTTCTGGATCAAGAAGAACAAACAGATATAGGGCACCCACCCCAATAATCTGAGGGTCCACAATTCTTTCCATTACAACCAGCTGATGGACCACAAGACTGTGGCATGGAGCCGGCAGCAGGTGGCAGAAGTGGCCTGGAGGTGGTGAAGTGGAGATCTGGCCCTACAAAGCCCGCCACCTCCTACATGCAGACCACCATCAACAAGAACCCCCCTGCCACCCTCAGCAGTATCCAGAACATAATCTGCAAAATCAAGTACCTTTGGTATCTGAGCATAGTCTCCAACCGCAGAGCCAGCGCCATCCTGCACAGCAGACGCCGGTGACGGTGAAGAGGAGGCAGACGTGCCCCACCAAGAGCTCTTGAACACAGCCCTCACTCCCTGACCCCCAAAGCAACAAAAATGTCACCCAACTTTTCTCAAAAAAAAAAAAAAAAAGCCACCAGGTGATTCTAAACTGCAGTCGGAACAAAGTTGGATTTGGATTGTGAAGAGCCTTTAGAATCCAAGGTCAACTAATTGCCCAGGTCTGCTGTGGTTATTTCAGTAACTTCACAGTACTGCAATTCTGCATCTTCATGTTTTGGACCCTACTTATTGTATTATAGCAACTTTCTCTTTTGTATCTCACAGAAAGGAACAGTAATTAGCTTAGTACTTGCAATGAGGAAGTTTGTATAACAGCAAGATTATGTCCTCTTAATATCTTTTCAACAAATAGCTGTGATCTACAATTTCTTTTAATTTTTAAAATAGAATATTCACATTTTAAAGTTTAAAATGTTGATTGTAAAGACTAAAGATAGGGAGAGGCATATCTGATAAATAAGGGCTTTCTTGCCTTCTCATTTGTGAGTCTGGGATGTGGCCTCCTGAAAAGCTGCCCAATCAGGGGCTCTGCTTTGTTAAATCAAATGTGTTAGTGCTACACGCTTTTACAGGTGGAGCTGTGAGGCTCAGCTTTCTCAGCTACCCTTGGTTTCCCTGTGGCAATCTTGCAGAAGTAGCTAGTATCTTAACGAAGAACCTGCTAAGGGGACCCATTAACAATAAAATGACTCTGGGTTGAAGGCAAAGAAGTAGTCACCTGAGCAAAGCCAAGGGGAGGGAGTGGATACTAGGAACACAGAGAAGTCTGTGATACCAAATGAGGGAGATATGGCTGAGGTCCTTTAGTGGCAAACCTGGAGGTATTTCTGAGCCAAAGGAAATGTCTTTGAGTTATACCAGCTGCAGACTTCTGCTAGAGATGTAAAGTCTCATAGGTGTACAAAATTCATCACCCAGTGATCAGAAGACCTACTTTTGTCTCCGCCAAAGTCTCATAAACTACACACTCCCTCTTTATATGCAGGCACCACTGTAGGGTAAGAAGCAGAGGAGGGAGGAAGTTATCTGAGAAACTAAGCACTGTTCTCCGGAAAGACTCCTTTCTCTCACTGCCTCTGTATCAGATATCTTGGATTCATTGCACACAACAAAAATCCCTTATATAGATAGCTTTATCATCAGTATGACTCTGAAATCCTTGAGGGTAAACATTGTGTCTCAGTATACTTGGTAAAGTGCTTCAGGAGAGAAGACACACATCTAAAGAGACCAAATTGTGCAGAAAAACATGCAGCAAAAAGAGAAATGTGCCAAAGACATACATGCCTGAAATCAATCTTTCTCTCTCTATCCAGTATTCATAGAAAATTATAGAAACCATAGGCAAAAAATATCCATAAAGAGTGAAATATCACCTGTAGTTCTGTTGTTCAAACATGTTTCCTATTTGTATTTTGTCACTCCTGCCTCTACCCCTTGCAATGGAATTATATGAGGCACAATGGTTATACTAGCTTTTCGGTTATAAATATATCCTGAACAACTCTCCTTGGTAATAAACCCAAATCTACACCCATTCTTAATGGTGAGGCATGATTCTTTGCATTAAATTTTTTCAGATTAAATTAGCCATTTAAGTAATTGTTATTTTTTATTGCTTTAAGCAATGATGTAATGAGCAGCCATGCATATACATAGTTGGTTATAGGGTGTTTATTACTTTATTTACTTTGATGAGATCATGCTTCATTATTTTTGAAAAATTCATCTATTTTCTTATTTTTCTTCCATATGGATGCTGTATTTATTCGTGAAGATTTTCTTCAGACCCTTTGTGTTGATTTGTAAATGTTCAAACTTTTACGGTTTTGTATCTCCTTATATAACTGTTGATTCATTTAACAAATATTTATGAGGGACCTGCCATTTGCTTGGCACTAGACATATAAAGGTAATAAATATGGCTTAGTGGGAAGAGGCATGGAGAAACACCAGTAATCAGAGAGTAAATACATGATTCTATTTGCAATGAGAATTATGACAAAAGCTCACAGTGATTAAGTTGTTAATCCTGTGTCAGAGACGGCATCTTTGTGAGTGGAGATTTAAGCGGAGACATGATATAGGCAAAGTGCAGGAGGAAACACATTAGTGAGAGAGGGAACAGCTATACAAGGGTCCTATGGCTACATATTTGTGAAGACCTGAAAGACTGGCATGGCCAGAGCATATAAGCAAGGGAAGCAGGTACACAAGATGAGCTAGGAGAGACAAAACAGCACTTTAAATGCTTTGGTAAGGACTTTGTGTTTTGGGGGTTGCATTGTGCAGCTATTTAAATTGTAGTCATCTATGAGACATACATGTAATTTGTTTGAGGAAGATTTTAAATCAACTTTTCTTTATTAAGAAATAGATAGCCATGTAATTTCCATTGTGAGATAGTTCTAATTATTTAAGATTTGAAGCCAATGACGATAATTGGAGGTACATCATTGAAAGAGGCAATGATTCAGTCGGATTATGTTCTAAACACACATTTGAGAGGTTTTTTTGCCTGTATGCAATAGAAGCATATATCTTATCGATGCTGTTATTTTAACTTAATCTTTATTTTTAACCATGAGTCTTGCCTAATGGAGGTTATCACAGGATGTGATCTTACAAGACAATTCCTTCTGTGCCAAGAAGCTAGATTTTGAGAACTACAGCCAGCCTCCAATATCCACAGGTGTAGCATCAGCAGGTTCAACCAATTACAGATCAGAAATATTTAAAAAAAAAAAAAAAAAAAGGAGTTCAGGAAAGTTCTAAAAAGCAAAACTTGAATTTTCCATGCTCTGACAACTATTTACGTAGTATTTACATTGCATTAGCTATTATAAGTAATCTAGAGTTGATTTAAAGTATACAGGAGGATGTGCATAGGCTATATTCAGTTATTATGCCATTTTATATAAAGGACTTGAGTGTCCATGGATTTTGGTATTATGAGGGGGAGGGTCCTGAAACCAATCCCCCAAACTGCTGAGGGATTTAGAAAACTAAGTTTTGAAAATTCAAACCGATCAGTTCTTACACAAATCCTTAGGAATGTTTTGTTCAGAAGTGTTTTTCCTGAACTGAATTATAACATACTACTTTCTTTTATTCTTCCTATTGTGACTTTAACCAGTGATTTATGTAATTACATACCTAAAATAGAACTGTATCTATCAAAAACTAATCACAGAACCAAGGATTAAAGCTCAATGACAGAACTTTGCTTAGAATTTATTATGGATTCTATTTAAATAATTTCTACTCTGTAAGACACTGTATTTCATGCTTCTCATGTATTAGCTCTGTTCTTCACATCAGCTCTGAAAAATAGGAATTGATATTTTCATTGTATTTGTGGGGAACCTGAAGCTCAGAGAGGTTGCATCACTTTCGCAAAGTCACAGTACTGTAAGCGACAGAGCCAGGATTCACACTGCATCTGTTTTTTATGCCAAGACTCCAGTGGCCTTTTTAATTATACCATTTTCTTTGAAGGAAATTGCTGTAACATCATGTCTCATACCAGGGACTCTACTAAACCATATGGCGTCATTTTAATGCAAATTCAAAAGAGCAGCTCATGAATGTTCTTCTCTGAGCACGCTGGTGCTAAAGGTATGTGACTTGGTAGACAGAGGACAGGCTGAACTTCAGTCCCCACTCGCTCCCTCAACCAGGACCCTAGAGCTGTGAACAACAGATACAAGCACATCTGAGGACCTTGAACATGATGGAAAGTACATTATGTAAACAAGTGATCTACATTAAAAAGTCTACTTAATACTTGAAAGCCATTTAGTAAGTTGAACTGCAGTAAAACCAAAATAAGTCCTTAGTTTTTCCAGAGAAGTTGATTATTCCAAATATTAAATTTTATTTCCAGGTATAGTGCAGAGTACAGCCTTCCGTTATATCCTGACAAATTCTATATGGCCTTGTTAATCATGGGCCTGGTATCTGCTTCATAATGGGATTCAACTCTGTTTTTTTTCAACTTCTATCTTTTAATTGTTAAAGCTAAGTAAAGTAAAATACCCAATTAAACTTCATTTCATAATGTATCTTTTTAAATTAAAAAGTTTACGATCGAAAATTATAGATGTCGAAAGAGTAACATAAGCCTTAGGCAAATATAATTACAGGAATCAAAACACTGAGTTCACTTATTTATTAATCAAAATTTTTATTTGCCGAGCCCTTTTTTGATAGTGGGACATGGAGGCATAAGGAATCTAGGGCAAGGAGATATGGTTAGAATGTCATTTTAAAATGAGGCCCAGGTGTGTGACTTCTGAGACTAATTCATAAATGTAACACAGCTTCCATCTGCCTTTCTGTCTGAGACACCCACCCTTGGAGTCCAGCTGCTGTGATGTGTGGAAGTCTCAGACACATGAAGAAACCACATGTAGGTGTTCTAACTGAGAGCTCCCAGTGCGATCTTAGCTTGCAGAAAGCAGCAGCCTCCAAACACTTAACAGAGGTGGACTTTGAGATGACTTCAGCCCCAGGTGCTGTCAGATTGCAACTGCCTGAAAAACCCCATAAATCAACTGCCTAGCCAGAAAGATAGAGGATAAGACTAATAAATAATTGTTACTGTTTTTGCTAATAATTTGTCATTTGTTAAGTAGCACTAGATAACCAAAGCCTTTCTACCTGAAGGAATAACACATATACACATAAGCATCAGAGAAAAATAACAGTGTTATTCTGGGGTCAGAATACATTTTGTTGGGAGAAAAAGTGCTCTCCAGTGAATAAGTGAAATATTACATAGAATTGATAACTTTTCTTATAATGCTATACTTATAACCAAAAAATTAAAAAGACACAAAATTTTAAATCCAACAGTAGTCAACCATTTGTCAACGGAGCAAAGAAGTCATTGTAAGATATGCAGACCATCACTGATATGTGGCTCAAGCAAATTTTGTTATCACTCAATCCATATTTGGCTCTTCACTTGTTTTTAGTTCACAATCATTGCCGCAGTTTACTTAACCACACTCTAGATTGGTTTCCATGTTTTTATTGTTTCACAGTACTTTCTTGCATAGAGAAATTATATTGGAAAGTTCAAGTATTGCTTGCCTAGACTTTCTCTTATTATGAAAAATAAGATCTTGCTGGTGGTGGTATGATAAAGCTGCCACTTAGAATGGAGGTAAACATTTCAATCTCCATTCCATCGCCTACTCTGCTTTATAATTTTGGTTTTAATTCATAGTCTAATTAAATTCTCATTTTAAATCAAGATGATCTGTAGACTACATATTATTTGCAACTCTTTAATGAACATGTGCTACTTATAATTATCTTTTTAGGTCATAAGATTATATTCACTTATTCCAGAGATACATGAATCTGGTATGCAAAATAAAAACTCAGAGTCCACCCCTGTGAAATTTGAACAAAATTGCTAAGTTAAATAAATAGATGGGTCATTTAGATACGTACTTGCTTCAAAGTAGAAAATGGGTCATTTAATATTTTGGAGACCAATCTTCAATCTACTTAACGGCTTAAACATTCTTTAGTGTTAAAATTTTTATTTCTTTAGTATTTCTTATGGTACTGTAGTACTTAATTCTATATAACAATCATTCTACCACAGACAGTTTGAATAGCATTTGGTCATTTAGTCATAAGGCCAGAAGAGCAGGGTACCTTGCATCTGAGCTTGGGGATTGTGCAGAGCGGTTTATGCTCTAGGCCTCATTCATAATGGGCAGCTGGGCCAGAGCATCACACCTCAGTTGGTAGATGCTGCTTTCAAAATCCAAAAAGGCACAACAAGTACTTATGTCTCTTCTTAGTTGTGGGCTGTGCAATTTTTCTTTGCTTATAAGGGGTGTCTTATACCCCAGGTCACTAAACTTCTAGAGACTTCACTGATACTATGTCAAAGAACATACAGTAGTCCCCCGTTACCTGCAGTTTTGCTTTCCCCAGTTTCAGTTACCTATGGTCAACTGAAGTCCAAAAATATTAGATGAAAACTTCCAGAAATTAAAAATTCATAAGCCTTAAGTTTGCACTCTTCTGAGTAATGTGCTGAAATCTCACACACTCTGGCTCTGTCCTGCTCAGGACATGAACCATCCCTTTGTCCAGCGTATCTCATCCATTAGTCACTTAGGAGCATCTCAGTTATCTGATCGACTGCCTTGTATTGCAGTGCTTGTGTTCAAGTAACCCTTATTTTACTTAATAGCCCCAAAACACGAGAGTAATGATACTGGCAATTCAGATATGCCAAAAAGAAGCTGTAAAATGCTTCCTTTAAGCGACAAGGTGGAAGTTCTTGTTTTAATAAGGAAAGGAAAAGAAATCGTATGCTGAAGTTGCTAAGATTTACAATAAGAATGAATCTTCTATCCGTGAAATTGTAAAGAAATGCTGCCACACTTCAAACTGCAGAAGTTACAGCCACACTGTGTGATTGGTGCTTAGTTATCATGGAGAAGGCATTACATTTGTACAATAAGGTATTCTGAGAGGAAAAAAGACCATATTCATGTAACGTTTATTACAGTATATTTGTTATAATTGTTCTATTATTAGTTATTACTGTTGATCTCTTACTGTGCGTAATTTATAAATTAAACCTTATCATAGGTTTGTATGTACAGGAAAAAAGAGTGTGTGTGTGTGTGTGTGTGTGTGTGTGCATGCGTGTGAGTGAGTGAGAGTGTGTGTGTGTGTATAGGGTTTGGTACTATAAGTGGTTTCAGGCATCCACTGAGGGTCTTGGAATATATCCCTGGTGGATAAGGGGGAACTGCTGTACTATGTCAAAGAACAGGAGGCAAAGCAGTGAAGGTACATTTCTGTCCCTATGATGTATATGAAAACTCTTTTAGATTATCTTACTTGATAAGAATTGAAATGAAAGCATTTTGGGGAGTGGAAGTTGGCAAGCTTTTTCTGTAAAGGGCTAGACATAAGTATTTTAGGTTTTGTGAGTTACATAGAATCTCTGTCATATATTGGTCTTGTTTGCCTTTAGTAAAACTTTGACAGTGTAAAAGCGTTCTTAGTTCTTGGGCTATACAAAAACAGTCCACAGGGGGCAGTTTGCTAACCTCTGTTCTAGGTACTAGGTTCTATTTCTGATCGGCACCACCATATAAGTTTGCATTAATCCACAGTCATTTACCAAGATCTTTCTGGCCATCAGGAGACTTAAATGATGATGTGGTGATGCACTACCCTGCCACCTTCCTGAATCTTTTACGTTTTAAAGATACTAGTAATCTTAGAAAATTCTAACAAAAATTCAACATTTGAAATTTTCATTGTAAATGTAATTTCAATTTAGTTTTTAAAAAAATTCTTACCTTTTCACAAATAATTGAAGAAATCTGAGCTTTTTGTTCTATAAAGAAAGTCATTATTCTAGGCATATTTCCTCCTATTTAGCTTTGGCATAGAGGTTCAAATGTCTGTGTGTTACAATACTGTATTAGGAAAAATACCACTAAAATATGAACATTCATTTAGTTTAATAGAACTACTTACAGTAATTCCCCTACATACGAACATTCAAGTTGTGAAATTTCAAAGATGAAAACGTGTGTTTGCATGTCCAATCACGTAAGTTAGTTCACACGTCTGGCGTACATTGTCATGTGCGTGCATCCTCTACAAGTGGTTGTGCTTTTGTATACTTTACTGTACAGTACTGTATAGAGTACAGTAGTACAGTGTCTTTATTTCAAGCCCAGGATATCCAGAAGCAAGCGTAAAATCAGTGGTATATAGCCTATTGTGTTAGTTGGGTACCTAGGCTAACTTTGTTGGACTTACGAACAAACTGGACTTACGAACTCGTTCATATGTTGGGGACTTACTGAATTAAGTGTTTTTCTAAGTTTTCCCTGAGGTCTGAATTATCAGCCTGGTGATTGGACTACTAGTTTATTCTATGAGAAGGGATAAAGTTTTTCAATTTTTAAAATTATTTAATTGATTAATTAATTTGACCGCACTGCATGGCTTGTGGGATCTTAGTTTCCTGACCAGGGATTTAACCTGGGCCACGGCAGCGCCAAATTCTAACCCCTGGACCGCCAGGAAATTTCCAAGAAGGGATAAAGTTAAAGCAGTTCTTTTGCATATAAAACCAAGAAAAGGGATCTTTTGTTAAATTCTTTGGCTGTGTGAATAAATAGGCACAGTTTAGTATCTGTTAGAATTTTTCTACTCTCTTAAAATAAAAGACTTTTTCAAGTTTCCAATAGCCTAGAGTACATATTAGAAATTATTTTCACTGAACACTCACAAAAGGTTTTTCATTAATGTTCTGGGGCTGAAGAGATGCCTTATAAGAAACTCAACTACTTTACCAGAGGGTTTCTATTCCAATAAAATTTTGACAATGGAAGTGATTTATACGTAAATAAAGTGTACGGTGTAGGTTTGGAAATTATTCCGTTTCTTTTGTTCAACTAATATAATGACTAAAAGGACTATTCTGAAGATAACACAAGTTGCAAATAAATAAACTGTATGTAGCAAGATCAGTCCTTTGGGGAACATATGGGCAAAAGATCCTACTTGTCTAAGTCTGGTCTGCATTTTGTGGATTTAGGATGTCACCTTTTTATTGTAATGGGTAAATTGTCCCAACTGCCATTTTGACTTAAATGGTTAATAAGGCATATAATGTATACAAAAATGTTTATAATCTTCATCTGTCATTGTATTACATTTGGATGAAGTCTTTGATTCACATGGAACTTCTGTACTTCACGAGGTGAAAACATGGTATTAGAGAAATTGCTCTAACTTTATAAAATATCACATAGGTTCCTAGTCTTGGCTGAATTAGAATAAAGTGTTTGATTTTTCTTCTTTACGAAGACAATACTAAAGTAGTTTTTATTTATCTTTGAAAGTTCCTGACCTTTACCAAACAGCCTGAAGATTTTCTTTTTTTTTTTCACCAAGATATGAGAAGCTTTATAAAGTCATTCAGCTATGTGATTCAGTGTACCCTTGGTGATCATGTTGACAATACTAGATATATGGTCACCAAATGCAGCACATACTGTAATTGAAAATTTTATATGAGAAAATGCTGTGTTCAAGACCTTATTTTTGCAGAAATGCAGCACCAATAACACAGAGATACTGTTTTCTGGTTTTTTGGAGGCAACGTTTTTCAGTGCAGAATGAATGTCATCAGTGGTGCTGTATAAATTAGAGTCTAGATTTAAATAAGGAAATATCTTAATATTTTCCTCAGAGGCCAGTAGAACTGTCACTTCCTTATAGGTAAAGATTGTTGAAAATTCATCCAATAAGAAACAGTTTAAGTGAAATGAGGTATTATTAATAATGTCAGAATAGTAGATATAGAGCTACGAAAATGACATTGTGCTGTATGTATTATTTTTAATGTATTTTGTCACCTTAGTATATTGGAAACGTTATTTTATTTAATGAAAATTCTTCCATTTTTAATGACTGCGCAGTATTGTTTTCTTGGCTATTTAGTATGGTTGCGTTTTAAATTTTTTTTCATTTTTGTTTGTTTTTTGGACTATAAAGACTAACCTTGCAATGTACCTTTTAATATTTTCTTATAGTCATATGTTTGCACCAATCAAGTAATATTATGTTTAGACAAATTCCTAGATGAGTAATTATCTGCATAACTTATGTCACATTGTATTCTTCTTTCAACTTGTATTCATATTTAAAATTTTGTAAAGCACACTTCCGCAAACTACTCTTCAAAGAAGGTAGAGCAAATTTTAACTTCCTGCCTCAAAGTATCAGAGCATCTTTGCTCATCTCCCTCAACAACTTAATTTTTTTTAAAGAAAATGTACTGTATATTTGAGATTCACCAAATATACATGTTGGCCAAACACTGAAAGCTCATAGTTAGAAATAACATATGGCTTAAGTTTAGTGTGAAATCAAGTATCATCCACCCATAGCATGAACTCTGAAATGAAAGAATAAAATGTTATCAAAATGTATATCAAAATAATTATAATTTTTACGACTTTATTACTAAAAATTTTGTAGTCAACTTTTAAAATGTTGCATTACTATGCAGGAACAATAAACATTCAGCATCTTCTGTTGCTAAATTAAGTATACTGCACTTCTGCTGTAAGACAATGATGCCTCCATTTCACCAAAATAAATGGAGGGCAGGATGTTTTTGTTGGCATCTCATTTTTAAAAAGTAGTTTTTCCCTCATACTGTTTATATATTTATTTTTTCTTATGTGAATACTTTTATTATAAACTGTTACATACATTTAGGATTTTTTTAAATGTAGAATTCTCATATAAGATTTTATGTAGAAAGGCTGAAAACCTAAATGAAATTCAGTATCTTAATATAAAATGGAGGTCTTTTAAATTATTTTTTGATATTTTGAATGATAGCATACCAGAGAGTCTGCAAAGAGTTTTTATTAAAGTAATGTAGTACTCATATTCTGCCATGTCGTTTTTCACATTTTATAAATAAGATTTTCTACATGTTTTTTATATTTATTGACTCAAAAATATATCTAACATTCTTTCAAATATTATCTAGTTAACACATTCTCTCAATGTTTGTATAGTCTGCTAATTCATTTTTCTATAACTATTTAAAAGTTAATAATACATGTTGTATTATATATAATTAGCAGCTTTCAAAATCATAATCGTTGCAGAATTTTACCCAAGCAATGATAAATTTAAGTTTATACTTCAAATTATATACAGAAATCAACAATTAAAATATATAAGAACTTTTCTATACGTGATACCCAGAGGCTTACCTATTTTTGAAAATGAATATTCAGATATTAATAATAATTCCGAATGGTATGCCTTAATTGTATTACTGATATTGTTACAGTGGTTAGATATGATGCTATAGCCTATCAGATTACACATTTATTATGCAAACTCTAGACCTGCCATTAACAATGTTGAAGGAGACATTCATCATTAAATGATAAAATCTGTTGACTTGAAATAAATAGTCTGCGAGACATTTCTCCAGAAAAGATGGGTTTATTTGGCAGCAGCAGAGAATTGCAATTTGGGGTTTGCAACCATGGTGAGCCATGTGCAAATCCCTACAGGGCAAGGGAGGTGTAACCTTTTATAGAGAGGAATAGGGGGCTGGAAGGGCTATGGTAAACAAGAGTCCACGGCTTTTCTTGGGCTGAGCTGTTGCCAGGAAAAGGAGTCTCATTTTCCTGTTGGGATCTGCTATCATCAAAGTCTATAAGAGCGCCCCCTTCTGGTCTCCTGACTTCATTTAATTGAGATTTTTGTTAATTACAAATGAAAGCCAAATGATAGATTGGGACAGAATATTAACATGTCGTCAAACTTCAATAAATGCCCAAGTCAAAATGAACCATATATATTTTTTAACATCTTTATTGGGGTATAATTGCTTTACAATGGTGTGTTAGTTTCTGCTTTATAACAAAGTGAATCAGTTATACATATACATATGTTCCCATATCTCTTCCCTCTTGCGTCTCCCTCCCTCCCACCCTCCCTATCCCACCCCTCCAGGCGGTCACAAAGCACCGAGCCGATATCCCTGTGCCATGCGGCTGCTTCCCACTAGTTATCTACCTTATGTTTGTTAGTGTATATATGTCCATGACTCTCTCTCGCCCTGTCACAGCTCACCCTTCCCCCTCCCCATATCCTCAAGTCCTTTCTCCAGTAGGTCTGTGTCTTTATTCCTGTCTTACCCCTGGGTTCTTCATGACATTTTTTTTTTCTTAAATTCCGTATATATGTGTTAGCATACGGTATGGTTAGCATACCATATTTTAAATCTATATCTGCATTTATCTTCTGTATTTTATGTGTTGCTTACTCATTCCTGTTCTTTTTTTGTAGAGGTACTTATTTTTAAATGAAACATAATTACCATTGAAGAGTTACATCCATTGTGGAAAATATTTTAATCTTTTAGGAGATTATCTAGGAAGTAAGCTGCAAGATTTACTGGAATTCTTTTTTTTTTTTTTTTTTTTGCGGTACGTGGGCCTCTCACTGTTGTGGCCTCTCCCGTTGCGGAGCACAGGCTCCGGACACGCAGGCTCAGCGGCCATGGCTCACGGGCCTAGCTGCTCTGCGGCATGTGGGGATCTTCCCGGACCGAGGCACGAACCCGTGTCCCCTGTGTTGTTGGCAGGCGGACTCTCAACCACTGCGCCACGAGGGAAGCCCTGGAATTCTTATTTAAACTTCTCTTTGTTGAATTAAAATTGATTTTACTTACTTAAAGCCTTGTGAACATGTACTCTGATAAGTGTAGATTTTCTCGAATTTTTAAACATCTACTGACTTTTTTGCAGTGTATCATCTCTTTACAGTTTATTTTGTCTTCTTAGATGAGTTAACCATAACCCGAGCTGGCTGACTGAATGAGAAAGTAATTTTGAGAAAGTTAACTGTGTAATTCTTTTTACGATTTTATACTGATAAGGGTAAAACAAGATCGTTTTTATGAATTTAAACTGATTTTAATCAATATCCCAATTATACTTCATAATTCATCAATTCTCAAATTTTGTTTGTGTGAGGAGAAAAAACTGTTTGGAACTAACTTTCTATCACAAATATCTATATAAACTAATTTTCAACTCCTCCTTAGTTGGAACCATGATTTCCATTTGGAGAAAATGTATATCCCTAATATGACCATCATTTTATATAAGCCCACAAAACCTAGAGGTGATAAAAAAGAAGGAAGAAAATACATACATATACAGCTTTTTTAAATTCAATTTTTTTTTCTAGATAACCATTTTCAAAAAGTGTTCCTCTGTTCTGACACTAGCCAACTTCAATCAAAATGTGTCTTCATAAATTCATATGTCTTACTGTCTGTACACATCTGATTCAATATTGACCTTGAAAAAAAATTTAAGAACACTACAATATGGCTAAACGACATAGTTATCAAATTGTTTAAAAGATAGCAATTGACTGTCAAATACTACTTATCTTCAAGTATGTCTCTTCATTTTTCATTGCTTTTGCATGGAAAGAGAACAAAAATATCACTGATATCAATATATCTATCATCTATATCTATATTATCTATTGATATATATATACATAAATATAATACTTTACATATTGGTATACATGTATGTATATAGATAAAGAGGTATATATGTGTGCGTGTATATAAAAGATAGATTAAAATAGAGCTATAAAACAATTATAATTTTGGTTTTCTACCTCCATTAATTATTTTTAACCACTTTCAAAAATTAAAAATTACCTTTCTTCTCCAGGCTTCCTTTTTTGACTATTAAACTGTTGAGTGCATGAACCTAAGAAAAACATAATTATAAGGAAAATACACTATCCATATAATTAGAAAAAGAAATATATTAAAAAATCTGAAGTCTTTATACCTTTGTGTTTGGATCATTTATATTATGCCACATTTTATTCACTCTAAGAAGTTCAAAAAAAAATCTCCCAGTCAGTTTGCAGTTTGCAATCCCCTTTGATCAAATGGCAATCCTTACTTGCCTGCACATGCACATTAAAACTTGTGTATGGGTGCCAGTGGATTGGAAGAAAAGCTTAAAGCCTATTGAAGTAAGGCCACATTATAAATGCTCTTGATGGCAGAAAGGACAATATTTCTGATAAAGCATGCACGTTTATGATGCAGAGTTATAAAATGGTTCAGAAAAATCGGACATTGAAAGTGACAGTGTTTTAGTAATATCTTAATTATTTTTAGGTTTTAGGTATGCATGAGAGTGATATATGACAAAAATGTAAATAAAAATAAGTCTAAGAGAACTCTTTAAATGTTTGCAAAGCAAAAATACTAAATGTGATGAAAGCTTTGTACCAAGGTTAAATTGTGTCAGTATATTTTATTCACTTATAAATAGTGTTCCATCTATTTACATCTAATTACAATTAATGGGGTCTTAGATTTAATGACATATAGTATTAACGGTATTTATTTATTTGTAAAGTTTCTTCTTTTCTACAGCCATTTTCTCTTAAAGCCCTAGTTTTCTATTTTTCAGCTTTATTGGGGTATAATTGACAAATAAATTGTAAGATATTTAAAGTATACATCACGGTGACTTGATATGCGTATACATTTTGTAAAGATTCCTCCCATCCAGTTAATTAATACATCTATCACTTCACATATTTATCTCTTTTTTTTTCTTTTTTTGCAAGTAGATTTAAGTTCTAATCTCTTAGCAAATTTCAGTTATACTATACAGTGTTATCAACATATTCACAGCCCTTATTTAAATGAAGGAATCTATACAGATTGCCAACAAACACATGAAAGGATGCTCAACATCACTATTCATTAGAGAAATGCAAATCAGAACTACAATGAGGTATCACCTCACACCAGTCAGACTGGCCATTGTAAAAAATCTACAAACAATAAATGTGGAGAGGATGTGGAGACAAGGGAACCCTCTTGCACTGTTGGTGGGAATGTAAATTGATACAGCCACTATGGAGAACAGTATGGAAGTTCCTTAAAAAACTAAAAATAGAGCTACCATATGACCCAGCAATCCCACTACTGGGCATATACCCTGAGAAAACCATAATTCAAAAAGACTCGTGTACCACAGTGTTCACTGCAGCACTATTTACAATAGCCAGGACATGGAAGCACCCTAAGTGTCCATCGACAGATGAATGGATAAAGAAGATGTGGCACAATATACAATGGAATATTACTCAGCCATAAAAAGAAATGAAATTGGGTTATTTGTAGTGAGGTGGATGGACCTAGAGTCTGTCATACAGAGTGAAGTAAGTCAGAGAAAAACAAATACTATAGGCTAACACATATATATGGAATCTAGAAAAAAAATGGTTCTGATGAACCTAGGGGCAAGACAGGAATAAAGACACATATGTAGAGAGTGGACTTGAGGACACAGGAAGGGGGGAGCATAGGCCGGGATGAAGTTATAGAGTAGCACTGACATATATACACTACCAAATGTAAAATAGATAGCTAGTGGGAAGCAGCTGCATAGCACAGGGAAATCAGTTCAGTGCTTTGTGACCCCCTAGAGGGATGGGATAGGGAGGGTGAGAGGGAGACTCAAGAGGGAGGGGATATGGGGATATATGTATGCATATAGCTGATTCACTTTTTTATACAGCAGAAAGTAACACAACATTGTAAAGCAACTATACTCCAATAAAGATGTTAAAAATAAATAAATAAATAAAGGAAGAAAGGAATCGGAGGTCAGCATCATGGAGTAACTTGCTCATAGCTGCACAGTTACTAATTTGGTGTATTAGTTTCTTTTTGTTGCTTATTCACACAAACTTAGTGTCTTGAAACAACACAAATTTATTGTCTTGCAGGTCGGGAAATCAGAAGTCCATAATGAGTCTTACTGGGCTAAAATCAAGATGTCCACAGGGTTGTTTTTCTTTCTGGTATCATTTTCTAAGGAATAATCCATTTCCTTGCATTTCCCAGTTTTTATAAGTATCCACATTTCTTGGCCCCCTTCCATCTTCAAAACCTGTAGTCGCTGATTGAGCCTTTCTCATATCACATCATTCTGACACTCTTCGGACTCCCTGTTTCACTAATAAGGTCCCTGTTATTATATTGAGCCCATCCAGAGAATTCAGGCTAATCTCCTTGTCATACAATAAGATGATCAGCAACCTCAATCCCATCTACTACCTTTATTCTCCTTTGACTTGTAACATAACATATTCACAGATTCTGGGGATTAGGATTGAACTTCATTGGGGGCCATTTTTCTCTCTGCTACAGGTCATGAAGAAGGATTTAGAAATGCGTTTGACTACAAAGCCAATGCTCTTTTTCACTGTGCCATATCACTTATTAAGATGTCAATGTGTGAAGTTTTCCTTTGGGAATGTGCATGTTATATCACTCTGGGATGGATAAAGCATGGCCAGTTATTTACTACAATTTTGAGCAGGAATAAAGGGTGAGAGACCTGGCACTACATCTGTTAATTGATAATGGACATCAAGGGTAACATCTGTAGCCCTTGATTGTAGAACATTAGTTTCTTCTAGCACAGCATCCAAAGTGTCAGGTAAAAGCAGAATGCAATTCCGGTAGCCAACTGGTAATGGGAGGGGGGAGTGAGAAAGGGATATTCCAACAGATAAGTTAGGTACAGAGCTTGAGAACAATAGCTAGAAACATATACAATTGAATAACCTGGGAACTAGGGTCACTGACCTGCTGTACAATTGAAAAGCCACCTGTAACTTATAGTCAGCCCTCTATATCTGAGGTTTTGAATCCCTGGTTTCACCCAACCACAGATCATGTTGTACTGTAGTATTTCCCACTGAAAAAAAAAAAAAAAATCCACGTACAAGTGGAGGTGTGCAGTTCAAACCCATGTTGTTCAAGGGTCAACTGTACTTAGAAGTATGGGCAAGTAAACAAGACTCCCGCCATCTATGTAACTGGGCTCCTGTAACCTGCTAGGGTATAGGGCAGGTTCTGAGCCATAGGACTTGAAAGAACAACAGATTTCAACTCCAAATTTACAAAAAAGAGTCAGGAGTGCTAGGGAAATAATCAGACATCAGAAACAGTAACCAAGGCTGAAGAGCAGATGAAAGCTGGAACAATTATGAGTGGCTGTTGGCATGAGGCTTGGACTTGTGTTTGAGGAAGAAATCCAGTTATCAGAATTGATACAGATTAGGGTCAGATGATCTGTAAGAATGATGGTGCTCATTCAAGCTATGGAGCAAGGACTGTTCAACACTTTCTGATTCATATCAGGACTGGCCTTGGGAGTTGAGATGTGTTTGAGTGCAGAGGGAGAGAGAAACATACAAGATTAGCTCTGGGGAGCAAGAAGGTTGCAGATGCTGGGATTAAATCTCTCTTTCCCTCCCACTACCATTTCTTTTTCTCTCTGCCTTCTCTAATCTTTTTATATCTTGCTTTGATCCTAGGCTCTCTAAAATTTGTTCATCCACTCCACAAATGCTAGCTGACTATCTATCTACTGTGTTCAAGTACTCTGTTAGTTGTTGGGAATACAACAATGAATAAAATGTAGTCCTACCAGCTGTAAAATATCGTTGCCTACTATTTGGTTTATTTTTCCTTCAGGTACACAAGGCAACTATTGCTGTTAGTTTTTTTAGAAACTCCATCAACTTCTTACTGCTTTTCTCAATTCTTGTGTATCTATAATTTATTAAAATAGGTGCCATTTGGATTAAAATTATTATTTTGTTTTATTTAAAGGATAAATAACTGTAGGGACAAAAATCATAATTCACTCTCCTGCACTCAAGGGGCTAAAATCTCTCCTTTGTTACTTGATTTCCATCTCGTTTATGTAAAACTTCACACACACACACACACACACACAAATGCCTTTGTTGGATGTAACAGCATTTTATTTAATTTTATTCTTTTTTTTAAAATATTGAATTTAATTTATTTTTTATACAGCAGGTACTTATAAGTCATCAGTTTTATACTCATCAGTGTATACATGTCAATCCCAATCGCCCAATTCATCACACCACCACCACCCACCCCCTCCACTTTCCCCCCTTGGTGTCCATACGTTTGTTCTCTACATCTCTGTCTCAATTTCTGCCCTGGAAACCGGATCATCTGTACCATTTTTCTAGGTTCCACATATATGCGTTAATGTACGATATTTCTTTTTCTCTTTCTGACTTACTTCACTCTGTATGACAGTCTCTAGATCCATCCACATCTCAACAAATGACCCAATTTCGTTCCTTTTTATGGCTGAGTAATATTCCATTGTATATATGTACCACAACTTCTTTATCCATTCATCTGTCAGTGGGCATTTAGGTTGCTTCCATAACCTGGCTATTGTAAATAGTTCTGCAATGAACACTGGGGTGCATGTGTCTTTTTGAATTATGGTTTTCTCAGGGTATATGCCCAGTAGTGGGATTACTGGATCACATGGTAATTCTATTTTTAGTTTTTGAAGGAACCTCCATACTGTTCTCCATAGTGGCTGTATCAATTTACATTCCCACCAACAGTGCAAGAGGGTTCCCTTTTCTCCACACCCTCTCCAGCATTTATTGTTTGTTGATGATGCCCATTCTAACTGGTGTGAGGTGATACCTCATTGTAGTTTTGATTTGCATTTCTCTAATAATTAGTGATGTCGAGCAGGTTTTCATGTGCTTCTTGGCCATCTGTATGTCTTCTTTGGAGAAATGTCTATTTAGGTCTTCTGCCCATTTTTGGATTTGGTTATTTGTTTTTTTTAATATTGAGCTGCATGAGCTGTTTTTATAATTTGGAGATTAATCCTTTGTCCATTGATTCATTTGCAAATATTTTCTCCCATTCTGAGGGTTGTCTTTTCATCTTGTTTATGGTTTATTTTGCTGTGCAAAAGATTTGAAGTTTCATAAGGTCCAATTTGTTTGTTTTTATTTCCATTGCTCTAGGAGGTGGATCAAAAAAGATCTTGCTGTGATTTATGTCAAAGAGTGTTCTTCCTATGTTTTCCTCTAAGAGTTTTATAGTATCCGGTCTTACATTTAGGTTTCTAATCCATTTTGAGTTTATTTTTGTGTATGGTGTTAGGGAGTGTTCTATTTTCATTCTTTTACATGTATCTGTCCAGTTTTCCCAGCACCACTTATTGAAGAGACAGTCTTTTCTCCATTGTATGTCCTTGCCTCCTTTGTCATAGATTAGTTGACCATAGGTGCATGTGTTTATCTCTGGGCTTTCTATCTTGTTCCATTGATCGATGTTTCTGTTTTTGTGCCAGTACCATATTGTCTTGATTACTGTAGCTTTATAGTATTGTCTGAAGTCAGGGAGTCTGATTCTTCCAGCTCCATTTTTTTCCCTCAAAACTGCTTTGGCTATTCAGGGTCTTTTGCATCTCCACACAAATTTTAAGATTTTTTGTTCTAGTTCCATAAAAAATGCCATTGGTAATTTGATAGGGATTGCATTGAATCTGTAGATTGCTTTGGGTAGTATAGTCATTTTCACAATATTGATTCTTCCAATGCAAAAACATGGTATATCTCTCCATCTGTTGGTATCATCTTTAATTTCTTTCATCACTGTCTTTTAGTTTTCGCATGCAGGTCTTTTGTCTCCCTCAGTAGGTTTATTCCTAGGTATTTTATTCTTTTTGTTGCAGTGGGAAATGGGAGTGTTTCCTTAATTTCTCTTTCAGATTTTTCATCATTAGTGTATAGGAATGCAAGAGATTTCTGTGCATTAATTTTGTATCCTGCAACTTTATCAGATTCATTGATTAGCTCTAGTTGTTTTCTGGTGGCATCTTTAGGATTCTCTATGTATAGTATCATGTCATCTGCAAACAGTGACAGTTTTACCTCTTCTTTTCCAATTTGTATTCCTTTTATTTCTTTTTCTTCTCTGATTGCCATAGCTAGGACTTCCAAAACTATGTTGAATAATAGTGGTGAGAGTGGACATCCTTGTCTTGTTCCTGATCTTAGAGGAAATGCTTTCAGTTTTTCACCTTTGAGAATGATGTTTACTGTGGGTTTGTCGTATATGACCTTTATTATTTTGGGGTAGGTTCCCTCTGTGTCCACTTTCTGGAGAGTTTTTATCATAAATGTGTGTTGAATTTTGTCAAAAGCTTTTTCTGCATCTATTGAGATGATCATATGGTTTTTCTTCTTCAGTTTGTTAATATGGTGTATCACATTGACTGATTTCATATGTTAAAGAATCCTTGCGTCCCTGGGATAAATCCCACTTGATCATGGTGTATGATCCTTTTAATGTGTTGTTGGATTTCTATTTGCTAGTATTTTGTTGAAGATTTTTGCAAATGTATTCATCAGTGATATTGGTCTGTAATTTTCTTTTTTTGTAGTATCTTTGTCCGGTTTTGGTATCAGGGTGATGGTCGCCTCATAGTATGAGTTTGGGAGTGTTCCTTCCTCTGAAATTTTTTGCAAGAGTTTGAGAAGGATGGGTGTTAGCTTTTCTCTAAATGTTTGATAGAATTCACGTGTGAAGCCATCTGGTCCTGGATTTTTGTTTGTTGGAAGACTGTTTTTTGTGGTTTTTTTGTGGTACGCAGGCCTCTCACTGCAGTGGCCTCTCCCGTTGTGGAGCACAGGCTCCGGACACGCAGGCTCAGCGGCCATGGCTCATGGGCCTAGCCACTCCACGGCACATGGGATCTTCCTGGACTGGAGCACGAACCCGTGTCCCCTGCATTGGCAGGCAGACTCTCAACCACTGTGCCACCAGGGAAGCCCCTGTTGGAAGACTTTTAATCAGAGTTTAAATTTCATTACTTGTGATTGATCTGTTCAGATTTTCTCTTTCTTCCTGGTTCAGTCTTGGAGCATTATACCTTTCTAAGAATTTGTCCATTTCTTCCAGGTTGTCCATTTTATTGGCATAGAGTTGCTTGTAGTAGTCTGTTAGGATGCTTTGTATTCCTGCAGTGTCTGTTGTAACTTCTCCATTTTCATTTCTAATTTTATTGATTTCAGTCCTCTCCCTCTTTTTCTTGATGAGTCTGGCTAATGGATTATCAATTTTGTTTATCTTCTCAAAGAACCAGCTTTTAGTTTTATTGATCTTTGCTACTGATTTCTTTGTTTCTATTTCATTTATTTCTGCTCTGATCTTTATGATTTCTTTCCTTCTTCTAACTTTGCGTTTTCTTTTTTCTTCTTTCTCTAGTTCCTATAGGTGTAAGGTTAGATTGTTTATTTGAGATTTTTCTTGTTTCTTGAGGTAGGCTTGTATAGGTATAAACTTCCCTCTTAGAACTGCTTTGGCTGCATCCCACAGGTTTTGGATTGTCGTGTTTTCATTGGCATTTGTCTCTAAGTATTTTTTGCTTTCCTGTGTGATTTCTTCAGTGATCTCTTGGTTATTTAGTAATGTATTGTTTAGCCTCCATGTGTTTGTGTGTTTTACGTTTTTTCCCCTGTAATTCATTTCTAATCTCATAGTGTTGTGGTCAGAAAAGATGCTTTATATGATTTCAATTTTCTTAAATTTACTGAGGCTTGATTTGTGACCCAAGATGTGATCTATCCTGGAGAATGTTCCGTGTGCACTTGAGAAGAAAGTGTAATCTGCTGTTTTTGGATGGAATGTCCTATAAATATCAATTAAATCTATCTGGTCTACTGTGTCATTTAAAGCTTCTCTTTCCTTATTTATTTTTATTTTGGATGATTTGTCCATTGGTGTAAATGAGGTGTTAAAGTCCCCCAGTATTATTGTGTTACTGTCGGTTTCCTCTTTTATAGCTGTTAGCAGTTGCCTTATGTATTGAGGTGCTCCTATGTTGGGTGCATATATATTTATAATTGTTATATCTTCTTCTTGGATTGATCCCTTGATCATTATGTGGTGTTCTTCCTTGTCTCTTGTAATATTCTTTATTTTAAAATCTATTTTATCTGATATGAGTATTGCTATTCCAGCTTACTTTTGATTTCCATTTGCATGGAATATTTTTTTCCATCCCTTCACTTTCAGTCTGTATGTGTCCCTAAGTCTGAAGTGGGTTTCTTGTAGACAACATATAGATGGGTTTTGTTTTTGTATCCATTCAGCAAGCCTGTGTCTTTTGGTTGGAGCATTTAATCCATTCATGTTTAAGGTAATTATCGATATGTATATTGCTATGACCATTTTCTTAATGTTTTGGGTTTGTTTTTATAGGTCCTTTTCTTCTCTTGTGTTTCCCACTTAGGGAAGTTCCTTTAGCATTTGTTGTAGAGCTGGTTTGGTGGTGATGAATTCTCTTAGCTTTTGCTTTTGATTTCTCCATTGAATCTGAATGAGATCTTTGCTGGCTTGAGTAATCTTGGTTTTAGGTTCTTCCCTTACATCAATTTAAATATATGGTACCACTCCCTTCTGACTTGCTGAGTTTCTGCTGAGATATCAGTTGTTAACCTTATGGGAGTTCCCTTGTATGTTATTTGTTGTTTTTCCCTTGCTGTTTTCAATAATTTTTCTTTGTCTTTAATTTTTGCCAATTTGATTACTATGTGTCTCAGCGTGTTTCTCTGCAACACACAGAGAAAATAGGGAGCAATAATGTATTAATAAAATTTCAGATTTTGTTTTCTCATTTACAGGGTTCTCCTCATATTACTTGAGATTGAAAATATTATCTCAGTGGATTTACTTTCTTAAGGTATCTTTCAATATCCTATCTGAACTCTAGAAGTTTGGGAGAGAAACCATCGTAGACCTTTTAAAAAATTTATTCTGAAATAATTTTAGACTTACAGAATAGTTATACACATAATAAAGGGAATTTCCATATGTATATTGTTCACCCAGCTTTCCCTAATGTTAATGTCTTAGAAACCATTTAAATCTATCAAAAGGAGAAATTAACTTTGATATAATCATATTAATCTACTGATCCTATTTGAATATTGCCATTTTTCCCATTATTGTGCTTTTTCTGACTCAGAATCCCATCCTGGACCTCACATTCTGTTTAGTTGTCATGATCTCTTCCTTCAGTCTAGGACAGTTCCTCATTTCCTCAGGTTTTTTTTTTTGTCTTTCATGACCTTGACACTTTTGAAGACTCTAGGCCAATTATTTGTAGAATACCTCTCAATTCAGGCTTGTGCAGTATTTTCTCATAATTAGGTTATGCATTTTTGGCAAGAACACCACAGAAATGATATATCCTTCTCAGCACATCATTTCAGGAAGGCCATAAAGTCAATATGTCTTATTTCTGATAGTATTAATCTTGATCACATGGTTAAGGTGGTGTCAGTTTTCTCCACTGTAATGTTATAATTCTTCTTTTGTAATTGACAGGTCTCTCTTAAGGAGATACTTTAAGACTATCCAAATGTCCTGTTTCTCATAATACTTCTATCCAGTTATTTTATCATCCATGGATAATTCTTGCCTGCCACTATTATTGTGGTATTTGTCTAATGGTAAATTTCTATTTTGTTTATTCCTCCTACATTTGTTAATTGGAATTTCCTTTTTAAAAAACAGCAATTTTCCTCCTGCATTTATGTAACTATTTATTTTATTCATCCATTCATTTATACTAATATGGATAAATGCATATTTATTTTACTTTATTTCTTGTAATCCAATATTTTCATTGTTTATTTTGTTGCTGTGTGCCAGATTTAGCCATTGGCAGCTCCTTTGAGTTGGCCCCTGTGTTCTTTCAACATGCCCCCCATTTCTTTGTGTGTATGTACTTTTTTATTGCCAATTCAAGATGTTCCAGGGGCATGTTGTACATTTCTGTGCCCCATCTCTGACATCAGACATTTTCCAGGGAGACCTAGTTCCTTTTATTGGAGAATAGTATTGAGAAGCCAAGGTCTGGGCTAAGTAGTCCTTTTAGAGATTTTATTGTTGAGACTTCATGTCAGAAACATGTGGTCCTTGATGTAAGTCATCTTCAGAATAATACTTTCCAGAATTAAAACCTTAGAAACTTTACAAAAACACTAAATGAGTGTGTGAATGTGACTCGGTGTGAGAAATTTACAGTGGCAAATAAAACTCAAAAAGGTAGTAGAAAAAAAAAAAAGGTAGTAGAAATCCATTACGGGAACTATTTAACTTCATTTGTAAAGGAAGAAAAAGTCAGTGAACTTCTGACGTATCAGAGGATAGGCGATGGGTAAGACCTAAAACAGGGCACATTCTTACATTAAATGTAATTATAGGTTAATGTAAGGGACTCTATTAATAGTCACTAAAAGTTTAGGGTTCTCATCCTTTCAGTGAGAAAAGAGAGAACATGATATTACTGTGAATATGCAAGTACCAAAGGCCTTTAATATTGTGGTCCCTAACACTAGAATGCTAGTTGATGAACATTTTTTACATAAATATAAGAAGAATAAAATAGTGTCAAGACTATTTTCACGACTCTCTGAATTAATGAACTCATTGAGTAACAATAGGTATATTAGAAAACTGTGGATAATCATAGATATTAGACATTAATTAGAAATTATGATAAGTCAGGGCAAGTAAAAATTTTAGATAATTACCATTTTTAGAGCTTTGCAAGTATTTTCCCTCTCTCTGGCAATATATATATATATATGTATGTATGTATATATATAATATATATATAACTTATAAGAAAGTGAGACATTTTACTCATTTAAAATCTATTTCTGAAAAAATACAGACTATCTAGACTCAAAGAAAACAAAAATTATTGTGGGACTTAGAATTTTAGTGGAAATATTTCCTGAATTATTTGTACTTAAGTTCAAATCCTACTCATATTCTCCTTTATAACACAATTCTCAGACTTGAGGTAACTCATCTTTTCTAGGAGTGTATTTATTATCAGTGTTGTTAGGAATATCATGATATTTTATTATCCGAAAACCTGCTGTAATCACTGCTAGTTTTGTGTACCAACTGAGAATGCTCCAAAATGACACCATTGTATCCATTGGTTGAGTGTTCTCTAATGGGCATGTGACATCTAAGATGCCAGGGCTTGTATTCAACACAACTCGCAACTTTATTTGGCACCTTAGATTCACCTGAATTCAACCAAATGACAAAATTATGAAAATATATTGCAGTTCATTGTTAATTAGCACACAATCTCTGAGGGAGATTTCAAATTCCGAGCTAGGATACATATACAATTCTACCAAACTGACAATGAGACTTGTCAGTCTCCAGCTATCAATCAGGATAATGTGTTCTCTTTATATACTGTCCCATGACTAATGTTAAGATGTAAAATTCAAATAAAGATTTTAAAGGAAAGTACACAAAATGTTAAAAAAAATGCGGTAGAAATGAATTATTTGGGAGGATATTCTGCTTAAAAATAACTAACACATGAATCATGTTTTTTAGAGAATTTCTTGTCAAACTCATCAACTTCATTCTAAGAGTCTCTTCATATTGTTAAATCTGAGGAATTCTAACTTTAAGAATTTAATAGTTTGTGTAATTGTAGGTATTGTATAACTTGAATCATTGTGATTTCCATTTCACATACCAAAATATAGTGTTTTTAATTTCATGGTATACTTTAATCAACTTTGACCTTTGACAGATAGGAAATTTATTTGTCCAGCTAGTCATTTACATCTATTCCTCCCTTCCCTGTTTATCACTGGAGAGTGGTTTTGTGGGTCAGTGTGGTGCAGAAAATCAGGCCTCTTCTTCTGACTCAGGATTGAATCATAAACGGGCATATAATCTTAGAAACCCTTTAGTCCACTATTTTAGTCCATGTGCCTTTGGAAGTAGTAAAGTGAACCGTTTGCAATGTACTTTTTGAAAAACAATTAAAATTATGCATTTTAATTATAGTCATAAGATTATGCTTAACAGTTATAATTATGAGAAATTGTAATGCTGTATGAGACAGCTGATTGTTAATTATTTTTCTTCTTTTGGTCAGAATTTAAATCAACTCAGAGATAACATTGGAAACTCTCTTTGTAGTTTTCTATGACTTTAATTAAAACAAAACATAATCAGGGAAATGGAAAATGACCACTTAATAAATGAAATTTTTTCATAGACAACAATTTTAAAACATGAATGCTTTGGGGGAAATAATAATAATTTTAAAAGGCCCTGGTAGTATTCACATGTGCCCTAAAATAAACAAACATTTAAAACCAACCGTGATGCGGTGGGAAACAAAAATTGAATACAGACACTAACAAGTGAACTTAACTGCATTACAAATGAATAACACACCCACATTGAATGGAGTGGAGAAGTCAAGAACTAATATAAGTAACTGTGGAAAATACTGTAAGGTAAAGATAAACTCTGGTCAGTAAAAATGTTTTTCGTAGGGGTATGATTTAGCAATTCTGAAACTGTTTTATGTGTATGCTAAAACTTATAAGTAAGAAAATGTAGTGTAGATGTAATGAAAGCCAGATTTCTCATTTCTCACTTTTGGAGAAAGAATTTCTAAATATGGAAAGAAGGGAGGTTAGAATGAACCATGTGGTGTTGCATTCGAATTGGAGGTGTCACTATAAACGCATGGTTTTTGATAGATTAATAGGCAGAACAATAGACATGGTGTGTGTTTGTGTGCATCCACCCATGCAGGAGTTAGTACACAAACACATATTTCCTAGTTCTGTCTATTAATATGGCCTAGAAGCTATGACGTCCCAGTAGCAATTAGCATGCCAAGGATCCAGATCTTGGTTTATAAACCCCATTCTCCAGTAAAAGGAACTAGGGCTCCTTGAATAACTGTTTGATTCCAGAACTGGGGCAGGAAAATACAAGAGGAGTCTGAAACTTCTTCTCATCCCAGAAAGTAAGAAAGTGTTACAAAGGAAAAAAAAAAAGAAAAGAAAAGAAACAACACAAGAGCCATCCTGAAGGAGCCCTAATGGACAAAACTGGAATAAGTTTCCCAACAGAATAAAAAGTGATAGTATTGGAATATAACTCAGAATAAAATACATATTCATGGATCCTTACTAATGTAAGTAAATAATCAGATTAACTAAAAAATGGGGGAAACATGACAAACCTTCCTTACAGTAGAATTCTAATGAAAACATATAGAAGGAAGAAGGGAAATAAAGGATCGTCATGAGGCAATAACTACAGTCATAATTGTTACAGACAAAAATCCACCAATGAATACTAAAATCAGGGAAATCTTGGGAAAAGGTTTGAGGAGGAAAAGATTTACATAGTCTCAGGTATGTCCCCCAAGATACTTACCAACTACAAAGGAAAGGACGGTAACTTTATATTGGAGAAACCTAGCGGATACCATCTTAACCTAGCGATCCAGGTAAACATCACTAGGAATAAGACATATTGACATCACGAAGCCCTTGATGTGAAGCACTGAGAAGGGTACCACATTGTTTGTAGTATTTTTGACAATGATGTATAACCTCAATCTGTGAAAACACCAGATGATCCCCAATTTATGGGCATTCTACAAAACTGTTGATGAATACTCTTCAAAAGTGTCATAAGCATGAAAGGCAAGGAAAGCTGAAGAACTGCTACAGATTGTATAACAAGTATAAATAGCAACTAAATATAATACAAGATCCTGTATAGAATGCTGGAAAAGAAATACTACATTAGTGGAAAGTTGGTGTAGTCTACTTAATAACATTGTGTCAATGTTAATTTCTTGTTCCCTACCATTTTACTATGGTTGTGTAACATAACATTAGAAGCAGCAGCATGAGAGGTAGAAGAAAACCCTTTGTATTACTCTTGAACACTTATGTAAGTCTAAAATTAGTTTTTAAAGTAGTTCAGTAAAATTTTAAAAGGAGCTTTGTAGTAAAGAACTTGGGACCAATATCTTCAGCCTCCTCATTTTGCACATTAGAGGCCCCAAAATATTAAAGGATTTATCCACAACACAAAGTTTGGGGGAAGTTAAGATGAGATCTAAGGGTGTTGTCAAGTTTTCTGGGAACTTCTTTCCTCTGGTCCAACACATGAAAATGGAGCTTTATTCCTCAGAAATTGGTAACTGCTGGTCAGCTTGTCTAAATTAAAGCTTCCCGGTTTCAACTCCCTCAGTGTTCATGCAATGTGAAGATGAATGCCAAAATTGTTTTCACTATCTCTTGTCATACTGACAGTTTACAGTATGCTGAATAAATGTGGCAGTGACAAAAATGCTTTATCTCAAGTAGTCTTGTTTGTCTATGTTGAAGAGTTAGTAAAGCTCCCAGACTTTATCAATTTAAGAAAAAAACCTCTAAATTTATAAATTTAAAAAGATATATTTAATAATATTTATACACATTAAAAGAGTGTTCAGGGCTTCCCTGGTGGCGCAGTGGTTGAGAGTCCGCCTGCCGATGCAGGGGACACAGGTTCGTGCCCCGGTCTGGGAAGTTTCCACATGCCGCAGAGAGGCTAGGCCCGTGAGCCATGGCCGCTGAGCCTGCGCGTCCGGAGCCTGTGCTCCGCAACGGGAGAGGCCACACAGTGAGAGGCCCACGTACAGCAAAAGAAAAAAAAAAAAAAAAAAAAAAGAGTGTTCAGGGACTTCCCTGGCGGTCCGATGGTTAAAACTCTGAGCTCCCAATGCAGGGGGCGCGGGTTCGATCCCTGGTAGGGGAACTAAGATCCCACATGCTGTGCAACGTGGCTAAAAAATTAAAAAAAAATTTTTTTAAAAGAGTATTCAACTTTCGAAATGTGAATATCAAGCCCCTTTAATTAACTCAGAAAAATATGTTAGATTTATAAAGTAGTAAGTTGCACATGCTAGGAATACATCTATTTAAAAAATAAAGACAGGTTTATATTTGTATTTTTCTATGGTCCCAAGACATCAGCTAAGACTTAAAGAACTCTCATCTTTAGAAAAGAGGAAACAACTATTTACCTTATAAAGCTATCTTCATTCCTCATTCATTAATCGTCCAGTTTAGCACTCACTCAGTGAATGAACATTATCTTCAGGCCTGATAACTGATTTTCTGAAATTTCTTTACTGAAAGCTATTATTCTGCATATGTGCTTTCAAAGTAGCAATTAACAAAAACAAAATATCAAAATTGTTAAAGGTGGAAGCAAGAACAAGTGATTAGCTCCCACGTGTATTCTTATTATTTATAGATACAGGTTGTTGGGCATCTGTCTCCAAGCTGAAAATCTCAGAAGGTTAGTTAGCATCAGAACTACTCTTTTTTTTTTTTTTTTTTTTAGAACTACTCCTGAGAGTTACATTTATGGTATGAATTGAGTTAGGCTGGTCAGAGCTGTCTGTTCCCATATAGTTCCCACTGCTGAGTTGTCCATTACCTGAGACTCCAGCATGAGAGTTTTGGAGACAGTACATATCCATGTTGAGAAAAGGAAAAGCTTATCTGGCAGCCTTGGGTTTTGGGTTATAGAGTTTTCACCAATAATTATTTTTGTTGCTTTTTAAAAAAACCTTTATTTTATATTGGAGTATAGTTGATTATTTTGGTTGCTTTAGACATGGAACTTTATATCTCTTATTCTCCATTCCCCTTCTGAAAAAGTTTCTTTGAGTTTTATCTCTCTACCCCAGCACTCTAGAAGATGCTGCTAAAATTCACAGAGTCATTCTTCCTGGAGCTTGCATGACTCTGTCATTATGTTACCTTTCCATCTCCCCAGCCATGGATCAAATTCATATGCCAAATTTGAAACTAATTTTAAATATTTGTATGGACTCTTAAGTGCAGTGAAAAAGGAATGAGGTTTTGTGGCAAAACTCTGTTACCAAAAAACATACCTTTTTCAGAGATAATATACCCTCCACATTACATGTTTTACAGTTTATAAAACATTTAATACATACCACTGAAGCTTCTAAATAGCCCAGTAGATATTAGAATGATTTTATGGAAGTTGAAGCTGAAGACTAGTGAATGGATGCCTAGGATCTTCCATTAGTAAGAATTGGAGCTCATCCAGCTACTATGCTTTCCATTATATCACACTGTCTATGGACACACCAGTTAGCGTAAGTTATTTGAAAGACAGAAAGCTCTGAAATCACATATTAGCTCTTAGGTTTTTTTTTTTTTAATATCTGTGCTTAATAATAAATAGATGGAATAAAAGAGGGAGACAAATACGACTTGACATTTTATTTTGTTTTAGCCCGGTGCTAAAATGGTGCTTCCTTTGAGTATTTCTATCATCTCCTTGCAGTATTCATACGGAATTAACAGCGGTAGGTTCGAAATTCTTTTATAGGAATACCTCTCTTGACTTTGAGGTATAGAAAGAGAGTGGCTATGAATGAACATACTTGAAAGTGAACAGCACATTTTATGAGACTTGAAATGTATCAAATCTAAGGTGCCTTACTTCTGAGACTGTTCATGAAAGGACCTGAGAAGGCTGAATGAGTCTTGTATATGACCAAAATTGAATCTGAAGAAAAGCTGTCTAAACTCGTCATTGACTACCACATTTCTAAAGTTAGAAAAAGTGAAAAAAATGTGATTGTACAGAGTCTCATCCTGAAATCCTAGAAAATGACAGTTCTTAGGAGGTTTAGGGAGGTGGCAAGGGAGAAAGATGGGTATAGGGAACAAAGAAAATCAAAGTAAAACTTTTTAAAGATTAGAAAATGTTATTTTAGGTAAGAGAATAAATTGAATCTTTACTCAGGAACTCAGCATTAATAAAGCTGATTAGTCAAATTAAAAGCCTTTGGTTTTGGAATCACAATCACATAGATATGGGATAAATCCTAACTCACAGTTCTGAGCAGCTCCTTAATCACTTTAAATTTCGGTTTCTTTACACAGTGGGAACATGAGTTTATTAGAAATGATGTTTTGAAAATTAAGGGAAAGGTATGTAAAGGAAGTAATACATTGCTCTGGCAAATCTTTTATTTTTAAGTAAACAAATTTTACCAAAGTTCTTACTAATAAAACTAGGTCATCTATATGCAATATATATATATATATATATGATGAAGAAGGGAGTAGGGGGAATTTCTTTTCACCATGTATGATTTAGTTAAGTTTAAAATTTGTACCATGAATATACATTGCTTCGTGAAAACAGTTATTATTTTTTAATGAAGCAAGATTATTATAGACATAAATCTTATATCTAGATCTCGAGAATCTATAAAATAATCGTTAGAAAGAAATATTTCTATGATTTCCCTTATAGAAGTAGTGTAAAGGAATAAATGGCCCCCTATCTGCACTGTTTTTCACTTATGTCCCAGCTGAAAGCCTCCCGTCAATTTAGTACAAATCAGTATCAGAAAGCATTTTGTAAAATCCTTATTTTTTCATTTAAAATTATCCTTAATCATTCTGTAAAGCAAATACTTTTATTATTCCATTTTCCAGATAGGTATACTGGACTACAAAGATAATTAATTTGTTCAAAATCACACAGTAAATAAAAGGGGTGTGATTCAAATTTTTAAAACTTTTAAAATTCTATTATTTTTTAAAAATAGACTTTGTTTTTTAGAACAGCTTTATGTTCACTGCAAAATCCAGCAGAAAGTATGGTGATATGCCTTGTCCCCAGGCATGCATAACTTCCCCCATTATCAACACCCCTCACCAGAATGGTACATTTGTTATAATTGATGTACCCACATTGATATATCATAGTTACCCAAAGTCCATAGTTTACATTAAGATTCACTCTTGGGGGCTTCCCTGGTGGCACAGTGGTTGAGAGTCCGCCTGACGATGCAGGGGACACGGGTTCGTGCCCCGGTCCGGGAAGATCCCACATGCCGTGGAGCGGCTGGGCCCGTGAGCTATGGCTGCTGAGCCTGCGCGTCCGGAGCCTGTGCTCCGCAACGGGAGAGGCCATAACAGTGAGAGGCCCGCGTACCGCCAAAAAAAAAAAAAAGATTCTTTCTTGGTGTTGTGCATTCTGTCGACTTTGGCAAATGTATAATGAAATGTATACATCATTATGGCATCGTACAGAGTATTTGCACTGCCCTAAAAATCCTCAGTGCTTCACCTATTCATGTCTCCTTTCCCTCTAAGCAACTACTGAACATATGCATAGTTTGTCTCCTTTCTGAATATCATATAGTTAGAATCATACAGTACATAACATTTTCTTTTTATTAATTAAATGTATTTATTTATTTAGGCTGCGTTGGGTCTTTGTTGCTGCACGCTGGCTTTTTCTCTAGTTGCAGCGAGCAGGGACTACTCTTTGTTGCAGTGCGCAGGTTTCTCATTGCGGTGGCTTCTCTTGTTGCAGAGCAAGGGCTCTAGGTGCATGGGCTTCAGTAGTTGTGGCTCGTGGGCTCTAGAGCGCGGGCTCAGTACCTGTGGAGCAAGGGCTTAGTTGCCCCGCAGCATGTGGGATCTTCCTGGAGCAGGGATTGAACCCGTGTCCCCTGCATTGACAGGAGGGTTCTTAACCGCTGTGCCACCAGAGAAGTCCACTGCGTAACTTTTTCTGATTGGCTTCTTTCACTTAGTGATATGCATTTAAGTTTACTCCATGTCTTTTAATGGCTTGATAGCTATTTCTTTTTAGTGCTAAATACTATTTTGTTGCCTGGATGCACCACAGTTTCTTTATCCATTCTCCTGCTGATGGGCATCTTGGTCACTTCCAGGTTTTGGCGTTTGTGAATAAAGCTGCAGTAAACATCCATGTGCAGGTTTTTGTGTGGATATACATTTCCAACTCTTTTGGGTAAATACCAAGGAGTGCATTTGCTGCGTTGTATGGTAAGAGTATGTTTAGTTTTTAAGAAGCCACCAAACTGTCTTCCAAAGTGACTGTACCATTTTGCACTTCTACCGGAAATAAATAAGAATTCCCGGTGCTCCATACTTCATCAGCATCTGACGTTGTCAGTTCTGGATTTTAGCCATTCTGATAGGTGTGTAGTGGTATCTCGTTTTAATTTGCATTTCCCTAATGATATATGATGTGAAGCATCTTTTCGTATGTTTATTTGCTATCTGTAACTTTTAAATCTTTTTGACCACAAATCTGTGCATATTAGAAAAAAAAAGCATGTGCCAGCAGATGTGAGGAATCAACTCCCAAAATTAGAAGTGACGGGCTGGCTGACATCAGGGGGCTGAGTGGCTGTGTGCAGAGCAGGCTGAAAGTGAATGCCAGAGGACTTGGATCTCAGCTAATGGATAGTATTCCAGTCTCTGAACTTTCAGCAAGTGGACCTTTTGAAAGTCATGATCTTCTTTCAAAATATTTTTCTTATGTGAAAAATTAACTTTTGCTCAGTCATCCTCTTGAATTATTAGAAAAAAAAAAAAAACTTTTCAGCTTGTTACGTACTGAACAGTATTACCCAAATTCATATATTGAAGCCCTAACTCCCAAGGTGACTGTATTTGGAGATAGGGCCTTTAAGAAGGTAATTAAGATTAAATTAAGTCATAAGGACCCGAATCCAATGATTGATATCCTTAGAAGAAGAGGAAGAGACACCAGAGATTTACACAAAGGCCAAGTGAGGACACAATGAGAAGACAGCTGTCTGTGAGCCAAGGACAGAGACCTTAGGAGAAACCAACCCTGCCAGCATCTTGATTTCAACCTTCAGAATGTGGGAAAATAAATGTCTACTGTTTAGGCCACTTAGTTGGTGGTATTTTGTTATGGCAGCCCCAGCTGACTAGTATACCAAAATAAAATGCTCAATGGAAATAAAATGAATTTATCCACGTTAAGAAACATCCAGGGTCTATTTGCTCTAATAGAATTACAAATGGAATTCAAGGCAGTGGAGCATGTTCAGTATCTTCCATTTTTTCCTAGCTCAAATCTTTCACTGGATATGTTGAGGGGTAATGATGAAGCTATTGGTTTTCAAGATATTTTTAATGATCCATCACAAAATGATGTAATGAAAGAACCCGACTTGATGGTGGAATATAATTTTGGCTTACTATAATAGAGCTGTGTGGTTAATTAAAGTAGAGGAACTGCATCTTGTTTATAGTTGTCTTTTTACTATAATTTGATGTATACAATATTAAAAGTACTGACACATGAGGAGTTTTGCCAGAAAATGTAAATTCTGCTGCTGTGGAAACACCTCTACCAACAAAATATACGCTAAAAACACGAAGCCTCAAATATGACATTTTTATCCGATTTTAAATGATTCAAAACACGTAGCAAATGACACGACAATGAAAGGAACACAGTTATGTTTTCTTGTCTCAAAAACTTTACTTATATATATTTATATCATGTTGGCCTTGCATATGTATTTTAAATTATTTATTGTATAAAACTTTAACCATATATAGAAATCAAAGAGCATAATAAAGTACTTCACTGTGACCCATCATCAACAATTATCAATACCTGGCCCATCTTGTGTTATATACTCCTACATACTTCCCTTTATCTTATCATTTCTGGAGCAGATATAAGATGTATTATCTGCAAATATATCAGTATGTTTCTCTGAAAGTTAATAGTTTTCTTTTTAAAGATACCCATGATATCATTATTATTCCAAAAATTTAACAATAAATGCTTAATATCAGAAAAGATGCAATCATTGTTTAAATTTTTCCAACTTTTTCACAAATGCCACAATTATTTTTATATGTTGTTTTAAAAATCAGGAACCAACTAAATTCTAAACATTTCAATTAGTTGACATATCTCTTAATTCCCTTTTACTATAAAAGATTTTGTAACAGAGCAAGTGGCTTGTTGCCCAGTCCACAATGGAAAGAGCAAATACTGAGGCAATAGTCTTTTCCAGAAAGAAAAGGCTTTATTGCAGGGCGGCCAAGCAAGGAGACAAGAGGCAAAGCTCAGATCTGTCTCCTGGATAGGCTGTTGACTGGGGTATTTATAGTGGGAGCAGGAAGCAAGAGGGGGAGGGGGCCAGGAAATGATTGGTGGAAAGCAAACTGTAAGTTTCTAGAGTTCTCTGTGCAGGTGTGACTGTTCTTCAAACCTCATCATGGGTTGTATGTGCAGGGTTCATTATGTAACATGTGGTAGATTTTAGTCATTTGAGGTCTAAAGTTTACTATGTCATTCTAGTCCTTCAATGTGCCTGAACCTGTGTGATGCTTAGTCAGGGTCTGTCAGCAAGTTGTTTCCTTGTCTGTGGTTTCTCTGGCCCTCTGCAAAAAAGCTTGGTATTCTTGATGTATCATTTTGTTTCTACCTTATGGGCCTTGTAACTTAGAGGGCTCGGTTTCTGTTTCTCTCCATCTATCTCATTTTTAGGGCTTCCCTGGTGGCGCAGTGGTTGAGAATCCACCCGCCAATGCAGGGCACATGGGTTTGAGCCCTGGTCCGGGAAGATCCCACATGCCGCGGAGCAGCTAAGCCCATGTGCCACAACTACTGAGCCTGTGCTCTAGAGCTCTTGAGCCACAACTACTGAAACCTGCGTGCCTAGAGCCCATGCTCCACAACAAGGGAAGCCACCGCAATGAGAAGCCTGTTGCATCTCAACGGAGAGTGGCCCCTGCTTGCCTCAACTAAAAAGAAAGCCCGTGCACAGCAACAAAGACCCAACACACAGCCAAAAATAAATAAATAAATGTATACCAAAACTAAAGATAAAAAGACTACTTACAACATATCTGTTGAATCAGAAACAAGATTCTTTGTTCAGCAGTTTCCTACAGTTTAGCTTTTGCTGGTTGCACCCCTCGTGTGTCCTTTTAACATGTTCTTTTTTCTTTGTTGGAGGAGTTTTCGAGAGGTCATGGCCAGCCGTTGACCTGTGAGTTGGGCCTGGGCAATCAGAAGCTCCTCACCCCCTCCTCTGTCCTTGGAATATATGTTCCACCCACTGATCCCACAGCTGGAGCTGTTTTCAAGGATGCAACCTTGAGAGAGTAATGTGCTGTTGAGACATCTGGACAGTGTACATGACCAGACCCAGTTAAAGCCTCTGTGTCAACTTTTAAGATTCTGGTGGGCAGGTGTGAAGATCTACTTGTCTTGAAGCTGCCCAAAACAAACCTGGTAATTAAGTCCCCTTGCTTATTAAACCTGCCACCTACCAATCTGGAGTGGTCTGCCTCTTTCTTGGATCTCTTCCATGTATAGGGGCCAGTTTCAGATTTCACCTGGTAAATTCCCAAGTTTGCAAACCAACACTCATATGTATTTTTCTCTCCATTAGAACTGGAGGCTTGATGCGATTAGATGTATTCATTTCTCTTTTTGTAGCAATGCTGTTTCACAGTGTTGCGTTTATCTAAACTGAAGCACATAATACCTGGTTTTTTTGTTTTCTGATGTTAACAGTAGTTGTTGATCAATATCTAGATTAATTAATTCATTAGAGTATATAAAATGATAGTACATCCATCATATTATTTTATTATATGAAATTCTCCGATTTGTTTTTTTTGCTATCTAAGGTAAAAGCTTCATGCAGACATTATACAGTTCCTGCCATTTTTAAGGAACTTTGGTTCATTTTATAGGAAAATGATATATTAAGACCAAAGTCTGAGCACTGGAAATTATTCTCTGCTACCAGGTTGCCAGTGTTTTAAGAACTTTCCAATGGATGTGGATTGGAAAAGTACTTTTTAAATTTTATGTTTAGTGGTTGCATTTCAACTTAATTGTGTTTTATTATTACTAAAATATTATATAATTAAAAATCAAGCTTGTAAGACTATATTAAAATGTGTATATATATGCTAATATATATGTATATATTTATCTGTTTCAACCTAATTCCTGGATACCTTAGGCAAACAACTAGAAACGGTCTTTCTCTATTTGTTCTATTTTGTAGTCTCTCTTTTTCTCTCTTTCTCTCCCTCTCCCCTGCTTCCTCTTACAGAATGAGGAAAGTTAGAAAACTTATTATGGCAGTATAATTGAGAAATGATGGACCAGGGTGGTAGCAGGTGTTGAAAAACAGTCATATTTGGAATACATTCGGAAGGTAGAACCAGCAGCATTTGATGATGGATAGATTGTAAGTGTAGAATGAGGGAATGAGAGAAAACAAGAGTAACTGTAGTTTTTGGCATAAGCAACAGGGTGAATGGACATGCCATTTACTGAGATAGGAAAGACTGGAGGAGAAATACATTTGAAGGGGAAGGGGATTGAGAATTTTTTGGACTTGTCAAGTTTGGTATGCCCATTAGATATCCAAGACCAAATAGCAAGTACAGTTAGATAGAGCCCCCAACCAGAATGTAAGTTCCAAGAAGATAGCTATTTTCGGCTGTTTTGTTCACTACTATATCTTCAGAGCTTAAAAGAGGCACATATTAGATGTTCCATAGACATTCACTGAGTGAATAAGCAAACAAACAAGTATGAAAAAAATATATCTTAGAACTTAGCAAATATGTCTCTTCTTATTCCAAACTGATACCTCTCCAGTCCATGTAATTTTAACCTTCTATTTGATCTTTACACAGTTTCAGTTAAGAGCAATCATGATACAGTAGCCCTATTTGCTTATTTATCTCTTCTATTAATTAGAATAGAAGAGATAAATAAGCAACAGGCAATGGACCTTATCAGTCAAATTAACTATTTAGATTTCAGTCCTTTATTATTTTTATACTTGGTAGTTTGTCAACCTAATATTTTTGTCTTTCCAAGGTCAAATTTGAAAGACAAAGAAAAACAAATGAAGGCTTTGTAAGGGATTAATGGGTTCTCACTTTGGTCTTGATTGTAGTTAAACATCAGTCCCTGGGTGTTTCACAGTATGTGACTAGGGCATATGTAGCACAAAGTAGCTTTTTTACCTACTCAGATTATCTTTGGCCTTGCTCTGTTGGTATAAGATGGTTTTCTGTGTATTGTGTCCTATTTTAAGGATTTCATGAAGCTTATACTTGGTTTGCAAATAATTTCTGAGGTGACTACAAAGATGACACATTTATTGTGCTTTAACTCTGGTTTTCTTTGGGAATTCCCTGACAGTCCAGAGGTTAGGACTCGGTGCTTTCACTGCCAGAGTCTGGGTTCTGTCCCTGGTTGGGGAGCTAAGATCCTGCAAGCTGCGCAGCACGGCCAAATTAAAGCAAAACAAAACAAAAAAACCTTGGTTTTCATTTTGGCCTCAGAATTTTTCGGAGAAGTGCCTTATTGTCTCTACTATCTTGCCAAAGCAAATGTTGGAAAAAATGAGATTGGCATTTATTCTAGATGACTCATTACATCATAAAACTGGGTTAGCCCTTGCAGACTTGGCAGTGAAGACCAAGTCATTATTTTTAAATTGTTAGCATATGGGTGGTCAGAGATGGTAACACTCAGGTATGTGTGAACAAGAGTTCTCATTTAGGAGGAGAATGTGAATTATCCTTCTAAATGAGAGAATGTGAATTACATGCTTTTATCTGTCATGGTTTCTAGGTGCTTTACTATGCTATGAGTTTGAGATCCTAGGTTTCATTTGCTGTTACTTTGAATTGTTATCAGTAGAAGCTGCTGTGGTACTGACTGATCTATAACTAGCTTTATCAAAATTTGTGCAGAGCCCTGCAGAATTTTTTCTAGGTACTTCTGAATGTAAACTCTACAGTCATGAATGAAGTGCTATGATAATATTATGCCACTATGATTGTATTCATTATTTAAGGGTATGCTATAATCAATACATTTTGAGCTGAATTCTGAAAAAAAGTTTTTAAAAATTGTCTATTGTATAAATTCCTTTCTCAAACATGCAAGTTAATTCAGTAGTCATGAGCTTGCTATAAGGAAGTTTATACGGCTGGTTATTCAAAATTGCAGGAATCTTCTCTATATTTATGCTACTATCCAGTTGTTCAGAGTATATTAAATTAATATTTTAGGTTATAGATGCATTTTTCAGCCCTGTGAAAGTCTTGGTAACATAACCATTTTTATGTTTTTCCCATACATATTCCTCAGAGGTATAATGTAAAATTATTTGTTAGCTACAAACCAAGTAGTCTATCCTTCTAGAAGTCTTTTTCAAGCTATTTTTTAGATCTGAGGTCAAACACCTCTCATAAGGCTTGAATCCCTAAGATCATTATACTGCATTTAAAAATTAATAATGTGCTCATTAATTACAGCCTTTTATTTTAAACATTTTTCATGTGACCTTTTTACAGTGAAGAAAAGTACAATTTTAGGTAAATTCATTAGCATATGAGGAGAATGCCCAAGGGTGGGAGGAAAATAAACATGAATATTGAGACCTAGAGAAATTTACCAAATCAAGTGGGAATTCGAAGAAGAGTAATAGTAAAAAAGAGAAAAAATCAAGAGGAGACATAAGACAAATCTGATCAGGTTGATCTTTTAAGGTGAAGGCAAGAATACTGTCTGTTGTGGTTCTCAGCAGAACATGGATTCTAGTTTTTATAGTGCAGAAATTGTTGTTGTTTTTTTTTTCTGCTAATGAAGATCAGCCTATGTATATTAGTGGAGACTGGGATAACGAAACATAAATTTGCTTGTTTATTCTATCTTCTTCCCTGTCATATTGTTACAGAGAACTAAATGGGATACGTATAACATCTCATTTTATTTATTTTATTTGCCCTCAAAGTAATTTCTAATAAAGACTGAAATGACTAAAAACACCTAAAATTTTTTCTTGAATAATTTAAATAGATTTATAGAGAAATATTTGTACTTGTAGTTTGCAAATGGATATTATTTTCTAAATTGTTACACGCCTGCAATGTGCTATGTGCTTGTGTATGTTCTTTTTGTTTTTTGGCTTTTTTGCCCCTAAGCCAAAGAAACAAAAACAAAATTATAGTTGTGGATGAAGTTATAACCCTGCTCATATCATATGGTTATGATATAAAGAAGCATGAATTATTGTTTTTCAACTGTTTAGGTTTATTAAGTTTATGAACTATGGAAAAGGAAGTATAGTACCCACAAGCCAAGGTGGGGAAGTTAGATAAACTTAATAGTTGACTCTTCAGTGAGGGTTAACTTCATTGTTTGTTAAAATTTAAGTACAAATGCACATTTTACACATAACCATTTATGAGACACTTGATAACTCTCACCACATCTTTAGAAAATAGAATTGACAAGAAAAAAAGGATGAAAAAGAGATGAGTTTAGTAAATTAAGTTACTAGTTTAAAAGTGTTTTTGGATGTGGTTACTGACCATTTCCTATCATGAGCGATGATTAAGCTGCAGATTATATTAAAAATATCACCTTTGAAATTATTTTATTGCCTTCATATGTTCTTAGAAGTGAGTAGGATGATTAAAAACGGGTATTTCAACTGCAAGATTTTAGAATTATGTAATTATTTACAGAGACACTTAAGGTGACCTTTCACTATTGGGATGAACTGCTCTCTGATATTAATAAGAATAAGTGATTTAACCTGCCAAAGAAACCTGATGAAAGAACTTCAGAAACTGTAGCTTTCTAAATTCTTCAAGGTTTATTAGTCTCTGTACCCTGACACAGCAACAATCTAATACTATAATGGATTGCCTTCCAGTGAAGAAGGTATTTAAAAGCCAAATAGCCACGAAAATAGCTTTACAATATGTTAGGAGAATGAGAATTTTTATAGTACAGTACAAACATGTAATCCAAATGTTGCTCATTAGTTCTAATACTATTAACTAAAATTGGAACTGAATAAGCCAGATTGTGAAATGGGTGCTGATTTAAATAGAGTGCTAGACAAAAGAACTCTCAATTTTGGGAAGTGATATATATCCTGATGCAGTACCAGTGTGAAGGAAGAACTTTGGTGGGGGAAATAGAATATTCTATTTGAAATGTTTTGCAGATTTAAAGTATAGTCATTTCATTAGACATTTGTAAATCAAGGTAGTCTTTCAATAGAAAATTGAGTCACTCTTCAGTTGAGGGAGGGACCTAATTGTAAACACAGCAGTAGGGAAATGAACCCCCTAGACTTCCTAGAGGCTCTGTATGCTTAATGGTGTCAGAGGTACCCCAGGGAGGTGACCCTCAGAGCAACGTGCACCTTGCTGCAGTTTTCAGCATAGGTCTATAGAAGAAAAACATCTTGAGGAGGGAGGTATAATGTAGTGGGTATTCATTTGGCAGAGGATTTAATCTGTCTCTTTATTGGGAGTAAGAATGCTAAGGGATTGAAATGTATGACTTGCATATGAGCCCCCCTACCTCCTTTGACAGCCTTCCCCAAACAGAACACATTGAGATTTAAAAAAATATTTTCTGACCCCAGTTTTTCATAGCATAAAAAATTAACTTGTTTACAGTAAACTCAGAGGAAAGGGTGTGGCCAGAATAGTCCAAGGTCTACTGCTCAAATTTCCTAGAGAATGGTAAATAAATTATGGCAATGATAATGAAAAGTATGAACTAGGTAACATTCTTAGCACTTTACTTATGCTAACTTATTCAACCCTCTCAATAACTTTCAATAGAAGAAGAAACTAAGGCATAATGTAATTAATAATATGCCTAAAGCCACAAAGCAGCAAATCCTGCAATTCAAACCTAGCAGGCTGGTACCATGTCCTCAGCCTTTAATCACTGTTCTGCACTGTCATATAAGAGCTTTCCTTCTTTTACCTTATCCTAGTTCAGAAATTCTAAAGTTAATTCATTGGCTCTTTCTCAGACTCAGCGTTCTGTAATATCTTCATTGCAATGGAATATAGAAGTGCATTTAAAGCTTTAAGATGGCTTCCAATGAAAATCGTATCAGTTCAATTATGTTTCTTTGAACACTACTCCCATGAAATGAACTGTGAAGATATTTAGAAACCTTTTTAGGTCATAGCCTCCTATATATTTAAAGCTTATGGAAGTCGTATGAGAAAGAAACTTGTACAATGTTGTATAACCCAGCTGTTCACATTTCATTCGAAAAGAGACTACCCTCTGCTTTTTGGAGAACACTTCATAAGCTCTGGAGAAATTGATTTTCCCAGAAACAACAGTTGAGAAATAAATACTGGCGGCCTCTGGAAATAGATCAAGTGCTGAGTGGCGTAAGGTATCCTATGCTGAAGTCAAAGAACTTGGAAATGATGGCTGTAGAATCTCTCCTAGTTTGTCTGAGTCATACTTCATACCTTGATACTATTTTAAACATTCCCCCTCAACTTTTTTATTTGCCAATACACCTTGCTTTAATTGGAAATATTTAGGTACTTTTGGTCCCTGCTGTGTTTCACTCCATTTGCAGAGGGAAAGCCATCCGACAGCCAGAAAACACTTTGCTTTAACGCACCATCTGCAGCTTACAGCTGGGCACTGCTGGTTGTTTTGATCTGTAACAATGCTAGCTGTAGAATGGAACCAAGGAATACAGTCTAAAAGGTCGTTTGGTTCTGGATCTTTTCCTCCAACTGTGAGTTCAGAACACAAGTCTATGTAAGGGTTAGAACAACCATTTGCAGTTTTTATTTTACCATCATTTACCACCCCAAATTATCTAAGGTGAGGAGCTCCTGTAAACGTTTTCCATTTTTATCTTCAGCTAGAAAGTTTTGCCTTCCAAAAGCAAGTTTTAAGAATACTAGCAACTAGTTGTTGTGTTGGAGTTCTAAACGTTACTGTGTAGCAACGGAAATTATAGCATTTGGTATGTGGAAATAAACAAAACCCACCCAAATGAGGACAAAGGATATTTATTCAGAGCTTGCTATAGCAAAGGATTCAACTACCATCCATTGTTTTGGCAAAGACTCAGAGTTAGGCAGGGTAGTGGAAAAGATTTACAGTAAAAAAGAGAAGACTTCAGGCAGGCTCTGATTAGAGGTTGTTGGCATGGGGAAGAGGGGAGGTGGGCTAGCTAGAAGTGGGATATGCTATGTAACTGGGTTGAGGAACTTATTTTACTTTCTCTGGTTGGTCCTAAGTTGGACAAAAGTGGAAGTGGGAAAAATAGGGAAGCTGGCAATGACCTAGTCTTGACCTTTCTGGGATGATTGCTGCAGAGGTTGCGGGTCGGAGTTCTATTGGCATACATTCGTTTATGGTCTAGCCATTTTCCGTTTGTATATTCAGTATCTCAGGAATCCAGGAATCACAAAAACCTAGATTTGCATGTTGACTCTGTTATTAACTGTGTAATCTTGGGTGAAGTATTGCTCTCCAAGCTTTAGTTTCATCCACATATGAAATTAAAATTGTAATACTCATGTTGTAGGGTTATTGTGAGGGAAAATTGAAATTTAAAAAGAAATCACTATATGCTTCAAACATAGTAATCGGTCAATCAATCAAAGCTCTTGTTGCTATTGCCATGCTAAAATGTCCTTTTAAAAGTTCATTTTGAGCAACTTCAGTAAGACGATTCTCCTTTTCAAGTTACTGCACTTGAAAGCAGGTTGTCTCTAAAGTATTCACAAAATTATGGATATAGATAACATAACCTTGAACATGCCTCCCCTCCCAGCCTTTTCATATCCCTTCTCTGAACCACTCAGATATTAGGAATGAAACCACCTCTTCTTTCTTTGAGGAATTTAAGTGAAACTCCTACGTCTTCCTCATTCTATTTTAGTTCTAGTAGTCTGGTTTACATTCAACTCATTTCATTAATCTTTCCACAGAGAACTTTATAGAGAACTCTTATTTTGTTTTATAGCTGCAGTTCATTCTTCTGTGATTTATTAATGTCTGAATATGAAAGTTACAAAATAAATAAACAATTTCAAATTATATTGGCACTATAAATATTTTTGCTTACTATGGAAACCATGTGCTATGATTATATTGATTTATGGTTCAATTACTCTTACTCAATGAAAAATGAGCCATGTCAAGTTCAAATAAATTTTTCTTCTTTTACACTTCCCCAATAGATTTTAGCATATTCTCAATTTTTTCCAAGCTCTCAATTGTACAAATTTCTCTATAGAATATTATTTTCCCACGCAGAGATTTCTCTTCCTGAATCCTCTATCCTCTGCCAATTCTGGGCTCGTGTAGCCTAAGCCTAGTTATTATCCTTGGGTAACTCTCTTCTCACTGTTCTCCTATGTGGTGTTTTTAGCTGCTTTTCTATTATGCTTTCTTCCTTGGTTTGTATCCCAGAGTATGCAAAAGGTGTTGGAGAGATGGCTTTCAGTTTTTCACAATTGAGTATGACGTTAGCTGTGGATTTGTCATATATGGCCTTTATTATGTTAAGGTACATTCTTTCTATACCAATTTTATTGAGAGCTTTTATCATAAATGGGTGTTGAATCCTGTCAAATGCTTTTTCTGCATCTAGCGAAATGATCATTTACTTTTAATCTTTTATTTTGTTAATATAGTGTATCATGTTAATTGATATGTGGATGTTGGATCATCCTTGCATCTCTAGAATAAATTCCACTTGATCATGGTGTGTGATCTTTTTAAAGTATTGTTTTATTTGGTTTGCTAACATTTTGTTGAGGATTTTTGCGTCTATGTTCATCAGAGGGATTGGCCTATAATTTTCTTCTCTGGGTAGTGTCCTTGTCTGGTTTTGGTATCAGGGTAATGCTGGCCTCATAAAATGAGTTTGGAAGTGTTCTTTACTCTTGAATTCTTTGGAATAGTTCGAGAAAGATAGGTATTGAATGTTTGGTAGAATTCACCAGTGAAGCTATCTAGACTTTTTTTTTTTTTTTTTTTTTTTGCTGTACTTGGGCCTCTCACTGTTGTGGCCTCTCCCGTTGCGGAGCACAGGCTCCGGACGCGCAGGCTCAGCGGCCATGGCTCACGGGCCCAGCCGCTCCGCGGCATGTGGGATCTTCCCGGACCGGGGCACGAACCCGTGTCCCCTGCATCGGCAGGCAGACTCTCAACCACTGCGCCACCAGGGAAGCCCTAGACTTTGGTTTTTGGGAGCTTTTGATTACTGTTTCAATCTCCTTACTAGTTATTGGCCTATTCAGATTTTCTGTTTCTTCATGATTCAGTCCTGGAAGGTTGTATGATTCTAAGAATTTATCCATTTTTCTTCTAGGTTGTCCAATTTGTTGGCATATAGCTGTTCATAATATTCTCTTATAATCCTTTGTATTTCTGTAGTATCCATTGCTATTTCTTTTTTGTTTATTATTTTATTTATCAGTCCTCTCTCATTTTTTAGTGAATCTAGCTAAAGGTTTACAAGGATGCCCACTCTGCCCACTCTTACTCAACATACTATTGGAGGCCCTAGCCAGAACAATGAGGAAAGAAAAAGAAATAAAAGGCATTCAAATTGGAAAAGAAGAATTAAAACTGTCACTATTTATGGATGACATAACTTTATTTATAAAAACCCTAAAAATGCCACCAAAAAACTTTTAGATACAATGAACAAATGTAGTGAAGTTTCAGGGTGCAAAATCAATATACAAAAATCTGTTGCATTTCTATACACTAATAACGAACTAGCAGAAAGAGAAATTAAGAGAACAATCCCAATTACAATCACAACAAAAGAATAAAATACCTAGTAATAAATTTAACCAAGGAGGTAAAAGATCTATACACTGCAAACTATAAGACATTGTTGAAATAAATTAAAGATGACACAAAGAAATGGAAAGATATTCCATGATCATGAATTGGAAGAATTAACATTGTTAAAATGTACATGTTACCTAAAGCAATCTTCAGGTTCAATGTGCTCCCTATCAAAATATGAATAACATTTTTCACAGAAATAGAACAAAGAAATTCTGAAATTAATACGGAACCACATAAGACCCCAAGTAGCCAAAATAATTCTAAGAAAAAAGAACAAAGATGGAGGTATCATGCTCCCTGATTTCAAATTATTACAAAGCATCATGTATTAGCAGTAATCAAAACAGTATGATACTGGCAGAAAAACAGACATATAGATCAATGGAACAGTATTTGAGAGCCCACAAATAAACCCACACATATATGGACAATTATATGACAAAGGAGCAAAGAACATACAGTAGAGAAAGTATAATCTTTTCAATAAATGGTATTGGGAAAACTGGACAGTCATATGTCAAAGAATGAAACTAGACCACTCTATCACAGAAATATACACAAAAACCACCTCAAAGTGGTTAGGGACTTGAATGCAAGACCTGAAACCATAAAACTCCTAGAAGAAAATATAGGCAGTACTCTTTGACATTGGTCTTAGTAATATCTTTCTAGATATGTCTTCTCAGACAAGGGAAACAAAAGCAAAGATAAATAAATGGTACTACATCAAACTAAAAAGCTTTGACACAGTAAAGGAAACCATCAGCAAAATGAAAAAAAACAGCCTACTGAATGGGAGAAGATATTTGCAACTCATATATCCAATAATGTATTGATATTCCTAATATATAAAGAACTTATACAACTTAACAAAAAAAAAACCCAAACAGCCCAATTAAAAAATGGGCAGAAGATCTGAACACATTTTTCCAAAGAAGACATACAGATGACCAATAGGCACATTAAAGAATGTTCAACATCACTAATTATTAAAGAAATGCAAATCAAAACTACAATGATATATTACCTCATGCCCCTTAGAATGGCTGTTATCAAAAAAAGGCAAGAAATAACAAGTGTCGGCAAGGATATGGAGAAAAGAAAACTCTCATACACTGTTGATGGTAATGTAATTGGTGCAGCCACTAAGGAAAACAGTATGGAGATTCCTCAAAAAAATAAGAATAGAGCTACCATACCATCCAACTATTACACTCTGGGTGTTTATCCAAAAAATACAAAAACACTAATTCAAAAAGATATATGTACCCCTGTGTTCATTGCAGCATTATTTACAATAGCCAAGATATGGAAACAACTTAAGTGCCCATCAACTGACAAATGGATGAAGAAGATGTGGCATATGTATACAATGGAATACTGCTCAGTTTAAAAAAAAAATGAAATCTTGCCATTTGCAACAACATGGATGGATTTTGAGAATATTATGCTAAGTGAAATAAGTCAGATGGTGAAAGGCAAATACCACATTATTTCACTCATAAGTGGAATATAAAAACAAAATAAATGAGCAAGCCAAACATAAAACAAACACATAGATACAAAAAAACAGAGTAATGGTTACCAGAGGGGATGGGGGGTGAGGGTATGGGCAAAATGGGGATCAACTGTATGGTGATGAGCAGAATCTAAACCTTTGGTGGTGAGCACACTGTAATGTATACAGAAGCTGAAATATAACACTGTACAGTGAAACTTGTATAATATTATAAACCAATAAAACAAATTTTTTAAATAACAAAAATAAACTAATATAAAAAGGTGACCTTGCATGTCTGAAAATATTTTAATGTTGTCATTGCACTTAGTTGTGATTTTTAATGAATATGAGGATGAGTGGAAACTTTAGGATGACAACAATTTAATTCAGCAACTGGAAAGCATTCAGGATTGTACCTTTCAATATCAGATATTGCTAATGAAAAGTTTGATGACAGTTGATTCTTGTTTTTCCTCTCCCACTTTCCCCTACCCTAGGAAACATGTAGGCTTTTCTCTTTATAATATAGATTTTCCTCCATTTCACTTTTCATATACACTTGGAGGGTCCTTTCAAACTGAAGATGTGTTTCCTTTTTCAGTTTTGAGAGACTTTCTTCTATTATTTCTTTGATTGTTCCATCCCTGTCTGGTTTCCCATTTTTCTTCATGAAACTATTTTCAGTCACATTTTTTCACTCTTTTGATTGATCACTAGACCAGAGGTTTGCAAAACATTTTATGTCAAGTGCCAGATAGTAAATACTTCAGGCTTTGTTAGTGAGTGGCAACATCAAGGATATTGTGTGGAGCTTACATAATAAGAGAGAAGCTCTGGCTCTGCCCCCTCCCATTTGCCTGTGATAGATCCCATTAAATGATAGGCATGCTTTGCACTCAGTTGCTACTGGATACACTTTTGGGATGAAGCACAAAGAGCCACTATTCAGAGAGGGAGGAATGTGATGGATGAGGTAAGTGAGGGTGGAGCAGGAAGCCACCTGAGTTTCATTCACTGCCTCAGTGATACCTAATCCAAGTGTGCCCTTCTCTTCCTTAGGAGAGCCCAGCTATCTCAACTTGGGAAGCTGGCTGGAGATGAGGAAATTTGCTGATTCTCTGAGTCCCTAACTGAAATTCCACCATTTGGTGCTTAGTAGTTGCCAACTACAGTGTCCCCCATACGCAGGGGGTGACCAGTCCAAAGTTTGAGCACTGTTGTGCTTGCTAGCTAGGGATGAAGGCAGGAGCTGGAAGTGGAGTAGGAATGGGAGCAGAGGGAGATGCCCTGGCTTGGTTTCTGGGACTCAGAGTGCTAACCGCCTTGAACAGTGTTCAGAGGCAAACTGAAAATGGCAGTAGGCCGTAGTTTGCCACCCCCTGCACCAAACTTTCATTTTCTTCCTCGTATGTACAATTTCTTTGTCAGGTTCTGGAAGAATTTCTTTTTTATATTTATTTGCCCTTTATTCAGCTTTCTAGTTCCAGTTGCAATTACGTTTCCAAGATTACTTTTCTTATTCTGAAACTGTTATTTGTTTTTTGATGCTTATTTGGGATTTATGAATTATCTGTCTTCACGAGTCTCTCTAATAGCTTTCATGTGTCTAGGATTGTCAGATTATTAAAAAATAAGAATAAATGAAGAAAAGTTTTAAAAATACAGAATACCCAGCATTGCATGGGACATACTTATACTAAAAAACAAAACAAATAAACAAAAAAACTTGTTTATTTGAAATTAAATTTAACTGGACATTCAATATTTTATCTGGTAACCCTTCTTCTGACCCTGAGATACTTCACTTTACTTTATACCTTCAAGAAATTTATTGAAATATCTTGTTCACTGAAAGCTCTCTTGAGGTTGCCTTTATTTTTGTAGGTTTATGTTTTATTTTTATCCCTTATTACCCTTTAAATGAAATTCAGGGAAAGAGAAAAATAAATGTGTTTGTGTAGACTTTAATGTTAAAATAGAAATGCTTGCAAACCACCCCCCAAAGTACTGAGTGGGACTATTCACACTACAAATATTTTTTAAATGTTTAAAATTTTCATAAGTTTTAATAATCACTTTGTGATTTTGACAGTATTATGTACCCAAAGTCTAAATCATCTACTTAATTTACTTAAAAGAATAGATTCCATTTTGTTTTAGTCTTTTTCATATTTATCTTCAAGAAAGGAAGGCTGATATGGCTTTCATCGTAATAGTGATACTTCAGGGACTGAGACCGAGTGTCTCAGGACTCAGGTATCTTCCCAGCCAAACACAGTAATTCTTACAGAAAGTATCAATAATGACATTTCTAATGTCTTAACAAAACCAACTCAACCATTGTCTCATCATACAGATCATGAACTTTCTAGAAATCTATATAATATTTTATTTTAAGATACAAAAATTATACTTTTTCTGAAATTTACATTTCTCATTATTAATATCAAGAGGAAAACTTTCCCCTTCCATAAAAGGAGTATATTGTAATATAGTCATCTTATTTGTATATGTGCACACTTAAACCATATATAAGAAATATTTTTACCCTATTAGAACCACGATTGATTTATTTTCTTGGTGATACCAAATGGTATCTCAAATTTGAATTTTTATTTTCAGGTTGAAAAAGAAAGCAATCTGTGACATTTGAAAACTGTTCTAGCACTCACAGCTAGGCCATGTTATTCTATTAGATATAAATAATTTCAAATAGTACTAATCACAGACAAAGTTACTCTGAGACCAAGATAAATGAGACAAAGCAAGATCACTTCATAATTTTGTCCAAGCACAGGCAGAAACAAAGCCACTCTGCCACCCAGAAAACACCAAATGCCTCCTCTCTTGGCCAAAATGAATAACTATTACTTATTTATCAATGACAACTTTATCCTCTTTCTAATCTTCCCTTCATATAGATAGGATTTATTGAGATAACTCATCATAGAATTGCCCCTGCTTTCTGATAGCAACCAATCTAGAGATACCATACTTCTGTAGACCGTCCCCCAAATTGCCATCTAAAGCCTAAACCCTATAATAAGTATTTTTAACACTTTCTTACCGAGACCCCACTATCCCCCATATGTGTGTTCTGTCTCACTACAATGAATATTAAACCCAACTTGCCTAACTGCACATGTGTTCCTGGCCATCTTTGTCTAAAGTACATTGACAATTGTTATATGAAATGTTTTTAACACATTATATTCTGATGTAATATTCAAATAAAATTATGATATTCTGGATCCCTTTTTTTTTGTATCTGATTAAAGGCATTAGGAATCACTATATATCTTAGGTTAGATAATAAAACCTCTAAGGTAAGCAGTGGTTGGAGTCTTCATGCTATGCTGAAGAAACAAAGAAAGTCCAGAATCTCAGTAGCTTAATAATGTTTACTACTCTTATCCTACCTTGTAAATCAGCAAGGGGTTCTACTCAGTGTAGTGATTTAGGGACCCAGGATGTTGGCAACTCATTTTTGACACATGCTTCTGTGGTCACTAAGGTCAGGAAAATAGGACATTGTGAAATGTGCGGTGGAATGTGCGGTGGAAATGTCCACTAAATCTTCCCAGAGGTGACACTCCTTACCTATCAAGATTATGTGGCACAGTTGCATACTTAGTTTTTTTTTCTCTGAACAATTTTGTCAGACTCAGAAAACTAACTTGGAAACACCTAAACCCATTCAGAAGTTTTAAATAACACTAGGTGACTAGGTTAAAATTTTTATTTACTTTTGCTGTGAGGCTGAATTTTATTGGACTTATTGACTTATTTTCATTTTATTTGACTAACTGCTCAAAAATTGATCAAAAGCCTTTTTTTCCCTCCTAACTCTGTAAATTCCTACCTCTCTGGATTTTCTTCTGTTCCCTTTCAATACTGCTTGAAAACTGAGCATTTATTTTCTGAATTTACATGTGTCTGTTATTATCTTGTCAAAAGAGTCCTGTAATCACCAACTTATGATGTTTAACATACTGTTTTCCAACCTCTTCACCTAAAGCTATAAGCTCATTAGTACATTATCTATCTCTTAAGTTATTATAAGTGAGAATTTTACCAAGTGTTTTATAACTGCCTATCACTGATTATCATCCTCCCATTCTCTAAAAACTGTTGTCTCACCAATCACCATTCCTTGTAATGGTAACATCCCATGCCTTGAACAAAGTTTTGTATCAATCAAGATAAATTTGCTATGCTTCTGGTAATGAATTGTTCCAACATCTCAGTGGCTTAAAACAACAAAGCTTATTTCTCACTCCTTATCTTTACATATGAGCAAGGAGGCGCTGACTTTAGTGGCCATTTGGGTGCCCCAACAGTAGGAAAATATAATGTTGGGTAGTCTATACTTGTGTCTGGGAAAAAATGTCTTATTTATATTCATATTTTCTTTGCCAACCCAAGTTACATTGCTATACCCGATTTCAAGTCAGTGAAGAAGTGAACTCCTACTGTGTGCTCAGAGGGGAAAGAATCAGAGTACTTATGTATAGCTCAAATGACTACTACAATGGTGAAACCAATTAGTAATCAGATTCCAAACACCTGTTAGTCAAAATCCTACTAATTTTTAAGAAGGAAAGTTTAACATTCAGAGATACATAATTAAATTAAAGGAAGAAAGTTTAAGGAACAAATGAAAGAAAGCAACAAGATTAAGAAGGAAATTCAGAAACAATTCTATTTTTTTTCCAGTTTTCTTTGAAATTATATTGTCAATTCTGATGTACTAGTGCAGGCATCGTCAACTTCTTTTATAAAGGACCAGATAGAAAATATTTTAGTCTTTGTCAAGTGTACGGCTTCTGTCTTAACTCTTAACTCTGTATTAAAATGCAAAAACAGCCATAGACAATATGTTAATGAATAGATGTGGCTGTGTTCCAATAAAACTTTATTTACAAAACCAAATGTTATGTCAGATTTGGCCCGCAGGCAGTATTTTGCTCACCTCTATAATAAGAATCTGTATGCATGCATATATTTTGACAAATGTGGTGTCCACTAATAGCCAAACATAGAATAAAATCTTTAACTGAAGTATAGTTGATGTACAATATTATATGTTACAGGTGTACAGTACAGTGATTCACAGTTTTTAAAAGTTATACTCCATTTATAGTTATTATAAAATATTGACTGTATTCTTGTGCTGTATAATATACTGTTGTAGGTAATTTTATACATAATAGTTTGTACCTCTTAATCCCCTATTCTTATATTGCCCCTCCCCCTTCCGTCTCCCCAGTGGTAACCACTAGTTTGTTCACCGTACCTGTGAGTCCTCTTCTTTTTTGTTATATTCATTACTTTGCCATATTTTTAGATTCCACATATAAGTGATATCATATAGTATTTGTCTTTATCTTGCTAATTTATTTTTTAATATAAATTTATTTATTTATTTGTGGCTGCATTGGGTCTTTGTTGCTGTGCACGGGCTTTCTCTAGTTGTGACGAACAGGGCCTACTCTTCACAGGCTTCTCATTGCGGTGACTTCTCATTGTGGAGCACAGGCTCTGGGTTCACAGGCTTCAGTAGTTGTAGTACGTGGGCTCAGTCGTTGTGGCTTGTGGGCTCTAGAGTGCAGGCTCAGTAGTGTCACATGGGCTTAGTTGCTTCTTGGCATGTGGGATCTTCCTGGACCAGGGCTTGAACCTGTGTCCCTTGCATTGGCAGGTGGATTTCTTAACCACTGCGTTACCAGGGAAGTCCCTGTCTTACTAATTTTACTTATCCAAATGCCTTCCAAGTACATCCATGTTCCTGCAAATGGCAAAATTTCATTCTTTTTTCAAAGCTGAATAGTATCCCACTATATATATATATATATATATATATATATATATATCTCACATCTTCTTTCTTCTTTATCCATTCATCTATTTATGGACACTGATGGACACTTAGGTTGCTTCCACATCTTGGCTATTGTAAATAATGCTGCTATGAACACTGGGGTGCATGTAGCATGTATCTTCTCAAATTAGTGCTTTTGTTTCTTTTGGAATTGCTGGGTCATATGGTAGTTCAATTTTTAGCTTTTTGATAAACCTCCATACTGTCTTCAGTATGGAGGCTGCGCCAATTTACATTCCCACCAACAGTGTAAGAAGGTTCTCTTTGCATTCTTGCCAACAATTTTTTTTTTTTTTTTTTTTGCGGTATGTGAGCCTCTCACTGTTGTGGCCTCTCCCGTTGTGGAGCACAGGCTCCGGACGTGCAGGCCCAACGGCCATGGCTCATGGGCCCAGCCGCTTTGCAGCATGTGGGATCTTCCCAGACCAGGGCACGAACCCGTGTCCCCTGCATCAGCAGGCGGACTCTCAACCACTGCGCCACCAGGGAAGCCCTATTTTTTAAATTAAAAAAAAAATTTTTTTTGATGATAGCCATTCTGAAATGGGTGAGGTGTTAAATTAAAAAAAAAATTTTTTTTGATGATAGCCATTCTGAAATGGGTGAGGTGTTATCTCACTGTGCATTTCCCTGATGATTAGCTATACTAGTGCTCCGGTGGCTTGTCTTCCACTGTAGGACCGCCAGAATGAGAAGCGCTACATGGGGCTCAGAACTCTCACTCCTGTGGGAGAACCTCTGCAGTATAATTATTTTACAGTTTGCATGTCTCTTACCTTGGGTGTATGGGACTTAATTATGTCATGAGTCTGCCTCTCCTACATGTCTCCTTGTGGTTCTTTCTTCATGCCTTCACTTGTAGAAAATCTTTTCTAATGTGTTCTGGTCTTTTTCATTGATCAATGTTTTGCAGAATTCAACATCCATTTATTATAAAAGCTCTCCAGAAAGTGTACATAGAGGGAACATACCTCAACATAATAAAGGCTATATATTATAAACCCACAGCTAATATCATACTCAATGGTGAAAAGTTGGAAGCATTTCCTCTAAGATCAGTAACAAGACAAGGATGCCCCCTCTCTCCACTTTTATTCAACATAATATTGAAAGCCATAGCCACAGCCATCAGACACATAAAGTAAATAAAAGAATTCAATTTGGAAAGGAAGAACTAAAATTGTCACTGTTTGCTGATGACATAATACTATACATAGAAAATTGTGAGGACACCACCAGAAAACTACTGGAGCTCATCAATGAATTCAGTAAAACTGCTGGATAAAAAATTAATATACAGAAATCTGATGCATTTTCATACACTAACAACGAATTCTCAGAAAGATAAATTAAGGAAACAGTCACACTTACCATCACATCAAAAAGAATAAAACACCTAGGAATAAACCTACATAAGGAGGCAAAAGACCTGTATTTGGAAAACTGTAAGACACTAATGAAAGAAATTGAAGACAACACAAACAGATGGAAAGATGTATTGTGTTCATGGACTAGAAGAATTAATATTGTTAAAATGACCATACTACCCAAGGCAATCTACAGATTCAATGCAATCCGTATCAAAATACCAATGGCATTTTTCACAGAACTAGAACAGATAATTTTAAAATTTGTATGGAAACACAAAAGACCCCTAATAATCAAAACAATCTTGAAAAAATAAGAATAAAGCTGGAGGAATCAGGCTCCCTTGACTTCAGACTATACTACAAAGCTACAGTAATCAAAACAGTATGGTGCTGGCTCAGAAACAGACACATAGATCAATGGAACATAATAGAAAGCCCAGAAATAAATCCACACATTTATGGTCAATTAATCTATGACAAAGGAGGCAAGACTATACAATGCAGAAAAGACCATGTCTTCAATAAGTAGTGCTGGGAAAACTGGACAGCTACATGAAAAAAATGAAATTAGAACATTCTCTAACACCATACACAAAAATAAACTGAAAATAGATTAAAGACCTAAATGTAAAACAGAAACCATAAAAATCCTAGAGGAAAACATAGGCAGAACACTCTCTGACATAAATTGTAGCAATATTTTTTTGGATCTGTCTCCTAAAGCAAAGGAAATAAAAGCAAAAATAAACAAATGGGACCTAATTAAACTTAGAAGCTTTTGTACAGCAAAGGAAACCATCAACAAAACAAAAAGATAACCTACTGAATAGGAGACAATATTTGCAAATGATATGACCAATAGAGGTAAATATCCAACATATATGAACAGCTAATACAACTCAGCATTAGAAAAACAAACTGCCCAATTTAAAATTGGGTAGAAGAACTTAATAGACATTTTCCAAAGAGGAAATGCAGATGGACAATAGGCACATGAAAAGATGTTCAGAACAATGGAATATTTATACTCTGAATGTAACCAAGGCTTACACTGAAACTTTAATTAGACTCCTGAAGAAGAAAGTAGTATGTAATTTTATGGGTAAAAATATAAAGTTTGGGGGTAGTTAAAATGTATGTACATAATTTTTGTACTCCGCATTGAAGATATTATTAATTCAGTAGTGAACCTTCAAATTAAGTGAGTTCTGTGATGAAAGAAGTATGGTATTAATACGCGATACAAATAATATTTAGACACGTACATTGAGCATGTAATATAATAAGAGGAGACAAAAAGCCAAGTTTAAAGGTCTCTTAATGAGTATGTGATAATAACTTTCTCTCCCCCATAAACTCTCTGCAACTGATATCTAGGTGAAAAAGCTCTTTGATGGCAGATATCTTCCTTCACTGTAAAAATCCATGTAAAATTATGGTCTTGTACAAATGTAAAATATTCATTCTGTTCTGCCTTACAGAGACCAGATGTCTATGAGTACGGAAGAGAAATGAAATTGAAGCACTTAGACATATTTGGGAATCTAATTTAGCTGTCTATGTTATCAGAATCAGTGGCTCTAACTGAATAGATTGGGCAGTGAAGCATATTTGTTATAAAGAATGCTAAAATGATCAAATTAGCCATGTATTGATTTTTAGAATCACGTCTAATTATGCAGTACCTCTCCCTGATAGAACTTTGATTTGGGAATAGCATACATGATTAACAGTGATAAGGAGTGAGTTCTGTTTTAATGATTTATTTGTCTCATTCTAGACTAAGAATAAAGACAGATGAGATGGCTTGGGAAATCAGAAGCCAATACAGAAAATCATGGAATAATTGTTTCAGTAGAGTATGAAGATAACTTATGACCTACGGGTTCTCCCTTGTGTTTGTATAGAAGACACATAGAGGAATACTTATAGTCGTATGGTCCATTTTAACAAAAGGCCAGTAACAAAGTGTCCATAAATAACAGAATAGATAAGTAAATAATATATTCATATAAGAAAACAGTCTACTTTAGTAAAAATGAGAAAAACTGCAACTGTTGCACTGATATGAATTATTAAAAATATAATGTTGAGCTAAGGCTGCAACTCATATAAGAATACTTACAATATGTTTTCATGAAATTAAATTGTATAAGCATCAAAATTAAACAAAATATTGCTTAGAGATGCACAAACAAGTGGAAAACTATAAAGTAATTCAAAAAAAATAATTGACACCGAAGTTAAGATACTGCTTAAAACAGAGTGGATAGATGAGATAAGATTTAGAATAATAATCTATGGAATAGCTAAAGAATATAATTTTCTATGTCTTAACCTGTCTGAGTAGGTGGGTGTTTTTAAAATTATTATTGTTGGGACTTCCCTGGTGGTGCAGTAGATAAGAATCTGCCTGCCAATGCAGGGGACATGGGTTCGATCCCTGGTCCTGGAAGATCCCATATGCCACGGAGCAACTAAGCCTGTGCGCTACAACTACTGAGCCTGTGCTCTAGAGCTTGCATGCTGCAACCACTGAGCCCACTACAGAAGCCCATGTGCATAGAGCCCCTGCTCCGCAACAAGAGAAGCCACCGCAAGGAGAAGACTGCACACTGCAACAAAGAGTAGCCCTCGCTCGCCACAACTAGAGAAAGCCCGTGCGTAGCAATGAAAACCCAACGAAGTGAAAAATAAATTAATTAATTAAAAAAAAAAATTATTATTGTTGAGGGAATCGGGAAGATGGCGGAAGAGTAAGACGCGGAGATCACCTTCCTCCCCACAGATACACCAGAAATACACCTACATGTGGAACAACTCCTACAGAACACCTACTGAACACTGGCAGAAGACGTCAGACCTCCCAAAAGGCAAGAAACTCCCCACGTACCTAGGTAGGGCAAAAGAAACAAGAATAAACAGACAAAAGAATAGGGACGGGACCCACACCAGTGGGAGGGAGCTGTGAAGGAGGAAAGGTTTCCACACACTAGAAGCCCCTTCACGGGCAGAGACTGCGGGTGGCAGAGGGGGAAGCTTCAGAGCCGTGGAAGAGAGCGCAGCCACAGGGGTGCGGAGGGCAAAGCAGAGAGATTCCCACACAGAGGATCGGTGCCGACCGGCACTCACCAGCCCGAGAGGCTTGTCTGCTCAACCACTGGGGCGAGCAGGGTTGGGAGCTGAGGCTCGGGCTTCGGTTGGAGGTTGGCGCACAGGGAGAGGACTGGGGTTGGCAGTGTGAACACAGCCTGAAGGGGTTAGTGCACCACAGATAGCTCGGAGGGAGTTCGGGGAACAATCTGGACCTGCCGAAGAGGCAAGAGACTTTTTCTTCCCTCTTTGTTTCCTGGTGCGCGAGGAGAGGGGATTAAGAACGCTGCTTAAAAGAGCTCCAGAGACGGGCGCGAGCCGTGGCTAACAGCGCGGACTCCAGAGACAGGCATGAGACGCTAAGGCTGCTGCTGCCGCCACCAAGAAGCCTGGGTGTGAGCACAGGTCACTATCCACACCTCCCTTCCGGGGAGCCTGTGCAGCCAGCCACTGCCAGGGTCCCGTGATGCGGGGACAACTTCCCTGGGAGAACGCATGGCGTGCCTCAGGCTGGTGCAACATCCCGCCGGCCTCTGCCACTGCAGGCTCACCCCGCATCTGCACCCCTCCCGCCCCCTGACATGAGTGAGCCACAGTCCCCGAAGCAGCTGCTCCTTTAACCCCGTCCTGTCTGAACTAAGAACAGACGCCTTCTGACGACCTACACTCAAAGGCGGGGCCAAATCAAAAGCTGAGCCCCGGGAGCTGTGTGAACAAAGAAGAGAAAGGGAAATCTCTCCCAGCAGCCTCAGAAGCCACGGATTAAAGCTCCACAATCAACTTGATGTACCCTGCATCTGTGGAATACATGTATAGACAATGAATCATCCCAAATTGAGGAGGTGGACTTTGAGAGCAAGATTTATTATTTTTTCCCCTTTTCCTCTTTCTGTGAGTGTGTATGTGTATGTTTCTGTGTGAGATGCTGCCTGTATAGCTTTGCTTTCACCATTTGGCCTAGGGTTCTATCCATCTGTTTTTTCTTTTTTACTTTTTTTTTCTTTTTTATTTGCGGTACGCAGGCCTCTCACTGCTGTGGCCTCTTCCGTTGCGGAGCACAGGCTCCAGACGCGCAGGCCCAGCGGCCGTGGCTAACGGGCCCAGCCGCTCCGCGGCACGTGGGATCCTCCCAGACCGGGGCACGAACCCGCGTCCCCCGCATTGGCAGGTGGACTCCCAACCACTGCACCACTGGGAAGCCCCTACATGATACACCATATTAGAATTGAAGGAGAAAAACCATATGATCATCTCAATAGATGCAGAGAAAGCTTTTGACAAAATTCAACACCCATTTATGATAAAAACCCTCCAGAAAGTAGGCGTAGAGGGAACTTTCCTCAACATAATAATGGCCATATATAACAAACCCACAGCCAACATTGTCCTCAATGGTGAAAAACTGAAAGCATTTCCACTAAGATCAGGAGGAATACAAGGTTGCCCACTCTCACCACTCTTATTCAACATAGTTTTGGAAGTTTTAGCCACAGCAATCAGAGAAGAAAAGAAAATAAAAGGGATCCAAATCAGAAAAGAAGAAGTAAAGCTGTCACTGTTTGCAGATGACATGATACTATACATAGAGAATCCTAAAGATGCTACCAGAAAACTACTAGAGCTAATCAATGAATTTGGTAAAATAGCAGGATACAAAATTAATGCACAAAAATCTCTGGCATTCCTATACAGTAATGATGAAAAATCTGAAAGTGAAATCAAGAAAACACTCCCATTTACCATTGCAACAAAAAGAATAAAATATCTAGGAATAAACCTACCTAAGGAGACAAAAGACCTGTATGCAGAAAATTATAAGACACTGATGAAAGAAATGAAGGATGATACAAACAGATGGAGAGATATACCATGTTCTTGGATTGGAAGAATCAACATTGAGAAAATGACTCTACTACCCAAAGCAATCTACAGATTCAACGCAATCCTTATCAAACTACCACTGGCATTTTTCACAGAACTAGAACAAAAAAGTTCACAATTTGTATGGAAACACAAAAGACCCCGAATAGCCAAAGCAATCTTGAGAACGAAAAATGGAGCTGGAGGAATCAGGCTCCCTGACTTCAGACTATACTACAAAGCTACAGTAATCAAGACAGTATGGTACTGGCACAGAAACAGAAAGATAGATCAATGGAACAGGATAGAAAGCCCAGAGATAAACCCACGCACATATTGTCACCTTGTCTTTGATAAAGGAGGCAGGAATGTACAGTGGAGAAAGGACAGCCTCTTCAATAAGTGGTGCTGGGAAAACTGGACAGGTACATGTAAAAGTATGAGATTAGATCACTCCCTAACACCATACAGAAAAATAAGCTCAAAATGGATTAAAGACCTAAATGTAAGGCCAGAAACTATGAAACTCTCAGAGGAAAACATAGGCAGAACACTCTATGACATAAATCACAGCAAGATCCTTTTTGACCCACCTCCCAGGGAAATGGAAATAAAATCAAAAATAAACAAATGGGATTTAGTGAAACTTCAAAGCTTTTGCACAGCAAAGGAAGCCATAAACAAGACCCTCAGAATGGGAGAAAATATTTGCAAATGAAGCAACTGACAAAGGATTAATCTCCAAAATTTACAGGCAGCTCATGCAGCTCAATATCAAAAAAACAAACAACCCAATCCAAAAATGGGCAGAAGACCTAAATAGACATTTCTCCAAAGAAGATATACAGACTGCCAACAAACACATGAAAGAATGCTCAACATCATTAATCATTAGAGAAATGCAAATCAAAACTACAGTGAGATATCATCTCACACTGGTCAGAATGGCCATCATCAAAAAAATCTAGAAACAATAAATGCTGGAGAGGGTGTGGATAAAAGGTAACACTCTTGCACTGCTGGTGGGAATGTGAATTGGTACAGCCACTCTGGAGAACAGTATGAAAGTTCCTTAAAAAACTACAAATAGAACTACCATATGACCCAGCAATCCCACTACTGGGCATATACCCTGAGAAAACCATAATTCAAAAAGAGTCATGTACCAAAATGTTCATTGCAGCTCTATTTACAGTAGCCAGGAGATGGAAACAACCTGGGTGTCCATCATCGTATGAATGGATAAAGAAGATGTGGCAATATATACAATGGAATATTACTCAGCCATACAAAGAAACGAAATTGAGCTATCTGTATTGAGGTGGATGGACCTAGAGTCTGTCATACAGAGTAAAGTAGGTCAGAAAGAGAAAGATAAATACCGTATGCTAACACATATATATGGAATTTAAGAAAAAAAATGTCATGAAGAACCTAGGGGTAAGACAGGAATAAAGACACAGACCTACTAGAGAATTGATTTGAGGATATGGGGAGGGGGAAGGGTAAGCTGTGACAAAGCGAGAGAGTGACATGGACATATATACACAACCAAACGTAAGGTAGATAGCTAGTGGGAAGCAGCCGCATAGCACAGGGAGATCAGCTCGGTGCTTTTTGACCACCTAGAGGGGTGGGATAGGGTGGGTGGGAGGGAGAGAGACACAAGAGGGAAGAGATATGGGAACATATGTATATGTGTAACTGATTCACTTTATTATAAAGCAGAAAGTAGCACACCATTGTAAAGCAATTATACTCCAATAAAGATGTTAAAAAAAAAAACTAATACCAAAAAAAATATTATTGTTATAGTGTGTATGGTCTTTTTATGGCTATTTCACAGTTAACAAAAGTGTAGTTTCTGACACTCTGAGCTGTTAATATATTAGAGGCAACTATCCTTCCATAAATTAATTTCAAGAAACATCAGATATGTGAATCTTGTCTTAATCAACTGCCCTTTCCCCATACACACATATACACATACACAGACACATGAAACCTACATTTTATTCCCTGGTCCTAAATGCAGTTTTAGATAATTAACAATAAATATCAATTTTCCTCTGTTGCAAAACTCAATGTAAGCAGTCAGTTGACCTAATTGATTAAAATCACATTTTCTCTATATAAAGTAATTCATTCCTCTATATAAGCCCAAGGGAATAAACATAGTAAATCTTGTGCTATAAAACCAGTGAGGCAAACATAATATGTGTAAAGTTTATGAAACCTAGCTTAGAAACTATGGGTTAAGCTTTCGGGAGGCTTGGATTGACTAGAAAGAGCAAGTCAGTTAGAAAAAAGAAAAATCTGAAGAAGCCCAAATCCTTGGAGAAGCAAGATGAAAAGGGAACTGTATTTACTCACTGGAAAGGACTTATTATATATCTATTATATGACAGGAAATGTTCTGATTTTAGTGTAAAAATATGCAATGATAGATCTGATGCTTGCCAGGAATAAGAATTAGGATGGATACCTCTTTCTTCCCCAAAAATTAATCCTAGAGAAATTATAGAAGGGAACATAGAATCTAGAAGACAACATCACAGCCAACAGAAGTTCTTCTAGGGAGAGAAAGCTCTTTTGAACTCGGATTTGAATGCTCCAGTTTGGTGCAGCAGTTTGCTCAGTAGATAATGAGAACATAAATTGCTAAAAAGCTAGTTTAGTTGTTGTTCTTCCCCAATGTGCCGTAAGAAAGTTTTCCTCTTCCACTTTATTGCAGAAACTTGCTCGATTACCAACATTTTTGGACAAATCTTGCTTGGGTATGAGGTTAGTTAAACAATTAGGACTGAGTATCCCTCACTGTGCCCCAAACAACTAGAGTTGGTAAAGTTCAATCTAAGAAGACTTTGTTTTCCCAGATGCTGAATCTCTCTAATGGTTTGAAGGAATGGGGTGTATTAGAAGCAGAAACATCAGAATATATAGATCAAGAATTAAAAATAAGCAGAAAAAAATAAGCATAATAATTATGTTAAAAGAGATTTTAAAATATTGACAATATGAAACAAAAAGGGCCAGATAAAAATACTGGAATGAATATTTAATGGTAGGAATAATAAACAGAGTAGATACAGGGAATAGAGATTCAGATACACCTGAATTAGTAGTAATAATTAAAATTAGGTTGAGGAGCTATCCCAGAAGGAAACAAGGAAGTAAAAGAATATTGAAAATCCAAACGAAAAGTGAAAAAAAAATTAAAGAACATTCACAGGGAGAAATAATTTAAGAAATGCAAGATAAATTTCCTGGAGTTAAAGAAAAATGAAAGATCTCAATGTTACAGGGCCCATAATATGTCAAAAAGAAGGAAGATGAGGACATTATTTTAAAAAGAGCTAAATAGAAATGCCAGAACTAAAAAGTACACTACATTAAATAAAATTAATAGAAGGGACAAAACAAAGCATCCATTATTAACAAAGGGTCCAAAATTAAGAGATTAACAAAATTAACAACGGGTTCACAATTAACAGAACGGACCAAACAAAAGCAGATGAAAAAACTATGCAATCTGCAAGAGAGGGTAAAAATAAACAGAGCCTCTGTAACTCATGGGATGATATCACTTAGTGAACATACCTATACTGTAATTGGAATCCGTAACAAAGAGAAAAAATAAGCCCAAAGAAAAATATGAAGAAATAAAACAATGTCTAAAACATTCTCAAATTCGGTAAAACCATAAACATAAGAATCTAAGGTACTCAGTAAAGCCTAAGCAGTATAAATAAGAACATAACACCTCAGAATAACATAGGCAAATTACTGAAAGCTGACAAGGAGAGACAGAGATATAGGTGGATGACAGACAGAAAGATAGATAGATAGATAGATAGATAGATAGATAGATTGATCTTGAAAATAGCCAGAGTTAAAAGACATGTCACATATGGAGAACAGGGTAAAACGATGGCTGTCTTCTCATTGGTAACAGTGGAGGCTGGTAGACAATGGAATGGTATCTTTAAAAGGGATAAATAGCATAAAAACCTGTCAAAGAAGAATTTATATCCAGTAAAAATATCTTTCAAAATTGAAGCACAAATAAAGATATTTTCAGGTAAATGAAAGTTAAAAACTGCTACTAGCAGAACTGCACTATAAGAAATGATACATGAAGGTCTTCAGGAAGAAGAAAAATGACGTCAAGTGGAAAATAGTATTTTGAGGATTGACCGAAAAGGACTGAGAATGGTAGATATGTGGATAAACATAAAAGACTATCTTAAAAAAATTTTTTAAACACAACTTACTTTCTGCTGCAAAGTATGTATCAAAACAATACAAAAAACCTGGTTGAAGATTAAATGGAATTATACTGATTTAAGATTTTTACATTTTACATAATGTGGTACAATATTAACTCTAAAAAGACTGTGATGAGTTAAGAATTAATATTGTAATATCTAGACCAACCACTAAGAAATAATGTAATGAATGAGTGTAGCTAAAAATAAATTGATAAATTAACATGAAATATTAGATGAATACTAATATCCAATTATCCCAAAATAAGTCAAGAGAAGAGGGAGAGGAACACAAATCAGACAAACAGAACAGAAATAAGTAGCAAAATGAAAGAACAATACACACATATACCAATAAGTAATTAAAATGTAAATGTGCCAAATATTCCAATTAAAAGGCAGAGATTTATCAGATTTGATAAGAGGAACACAACTCTATCCTGTAAAAAACATATACTTTTCAAAAAAAATATTTATTTGTTTTATACAGCAGGTTCTTATTACTTATTTTTTTTTTTTTACATCTTTATTGGAGTATAATTGCTGTACAATGGTGTGTTCCTTTCTGCTTTTGGGTTCGTTATTGTAGGTCTTTTCCTTCTCTTGTGTTTCTTGCCTAGAGAAGTTCCTTTAGCAGTTGTTGTAAAGCTGGTTTGGTGGTGCTGAACTCTCTCAGCTTTTGCTTGTCTGTAAAGGTTTTAATTTCTCCATCAAATCTGAATAGGTTTGGTAATTACTCTGGGTAGAGTAATTTCTCCATCAAATCTGAATGGGTTTGGTAATTACTCTGGGTAGAGTAACCTTGGTTGTAGGTTTTTCTCCTTCATCACTTTAAATGTGTCCTGCCAGTCCCTTCTGGCTTGCAGAGTTTCTGCTGAAAGATCAGCTGTTAACCTCATGGGGATTCCCTTGTCTGTTACTTGTTGTTTTTCCCTTGCTGCTTTTAATATGTTTCCTTTGTATTTAGTTTTTGACAGTTTCATCAATATGTGTCTTGGTGTATTTCTCCTTGGATTTATCCTGTATGCGACTCTGTGCTTCCTGGACTTGATTAACTATTTCTTTTCCCATATTAGGGAAGTTTTCAGCTACAATCTCTTCAAATATTTTCTCAGTCCCTTTCTTTTTCTCTTCTTCTTCTGGAACCCCTATAATTCGAATGTTGGTGCATTTAATGTTGTCCCAGAGGTCTCTGAGACTGTCCTCAGTTCTTTTCATTCTTTTTTCTTTATTCTGCTCTGCAGTAGTTATTTCCACTATTTTATCTTCTAGGTCACTTATCCGTTCTTCTGCCTCAGTTATTCTGCTATTGATCCCATCTAGAGTATTTTTAATTTCATTTATTGTGTTGTTCATCGTTGTTTGTTTCATCTTTAGTTCTTCTAGGTCCTTGTTAAATGTTTCTTGCATTTTGTCTATTCTATTTCCAAGACTTTGGATCATCTTTACTATCATTCTGAATCCTTTTTCAGGTAGACTGCCTATTTCCTCTTCATTTGTTAGGTCTGGTGGGCTTTTATCTTGCTCCTTCATCTGCTGTGTGTTTTTCTGTCTTCTCATTTTGCTTATCTTACTGTGTTTGGGGTCTCCTTTTTGCAGGCTGCAGGTTCGTAGTTCCCGTTGTTTTTGGTGTCTGTCCCCAGTGGCTAAGGTTGGTTCAGTGGGTTGTGTAGGCTTCCTAGTGGAGGGGACTAGTGCCTGTGTTCTGGTGGATGAGGCTGGATATTTTCTTTCTGGTGGGCAGGTCCATGTTTGGTGGTGTGTTTTGGGGTGTCTGTGGACTTATTATGATTTTAGGCAGCCTCTCTGCTAATGCGTGGGGGTGTGTTCCTGTCTTGCTAGTTGTTTGGCATAGGATGTCCAGCACTGTAGCTTGCTGGTCGTTGAGTGAAGCTGGGTGCCAGTATTGAGATGGAGATCTCTGCGAGATTTTCGCCATTTGATATTGTGTGGAGCTGGGAGGTCTCTTGTGGACCAGTGTCCTCAAGTTGGCTCTCCCACCTCAGAGGCACAGCACTGACTCCTGGCTGCAGCACCAAGAGCCTTTCATCCACATGGCTCAGAATAAAAGGGAGAAAAAGTAAAAAGAATTAGTAGAAGTAGAAAGAAAGAAAGGAAGGAAGAAAGGAGGGAGGGAGGGAGGAAGGGAGGAAGGAGGGAAGGAAGGAAAAAAAGAAAAAGTAAAATAAAATAAAGTAAGATAAAATATGTTATTAAAATAAAAAAATAATTAAGAAAAAAAAAACTGACGGATAGAACCCTGGGACAAATGGTGGAAGCAAAGCTATACAGACAGAATCTCACACAGAAGCATACACATACACACTCACAAAGAGAGGAAAAGGGGAAAAAATCATAAATGTTGCTCTCAAAGTCCACTTCCTCAATTTGGGATGATTGGTTGTCTATTCATGTATTCCACAGGTGCAGGGTACATCAAGTTGATTGTGGAGCTTTAATCTGCTGCTTCTGGAGCTGCTGGGAGAGATTTCCCTTTCTCTTTTGTTCTCATAGCTCCCAGGGGCTCTGCTTTGGATTTGGCCCCGCCTCTGCGTGTAGGTCGCCGGAGGGCGTCTGTTCTTCGCTCAGATAGGATGGGTTTAAAGGAGCCGCTGATTCGAGGGCTCTGGCTCACTGAGGCCGGGGGAGGGGAGGGAGGGGCACGGAGTGTGGGGCGGGCCTTCGGCGGCAGAGGCCAGCGTGACATTGCACCAGCCTGAGGTGTGCCGTGCGTTCTCCCGGGGGAGTTGTCCCTGGATCCCGGGACCCTGGCAGTGGCTGGCTGCACAGGCTCCCCAGAAAGAGGGAGTGGATAGTGACCTGTGCTCGCACACAGGCTTCTTGGTGGCTGCAGGAGCAGCCTCAGCGTCTCATGCCCGTCTCTGGGGTTCGCGCTTTTAGCCATGGCTCGCGCCTGTCTCTGGAGCTCCTTTAAGCGGCGCTCTTAATCCCCTCTCCTCGCTCACCAGGAAACAAAGAGGGAAGAAAAAGTCTCTTGCCTGTTCGGCAGGTCCAGACTTTTCCCTGGACTCCCTCCCGGCTGGCCGTGGCGCATTAACCCCCTTCAGGCTGTGTTCACGCCGCCAACCCCAGTCCTCTCCCTGCGCTCCGACCGAAGCCCGAGCTTCAACTCCCAGCCCCGCCCGCCCCGGCGAGTGAGCAGACAAGCCTCTCGGCCTGGTGAGTGCTGGTCGGCGCCGATCCTCTGTGCGGGAATCTCTCCCCGCTTTGCCCTCCACACGCCTGTGGCTGCGCTCTCCTCCGCGGCGCCGAAGCTTTCCCCCTCCGACACCCACAGTCTCCGCCCGCCAAGGGGCTCCTAGTGTGTGTAAGCCTTTGCTCTTTCACAGCTCCCTCCCACTGGTGCCGGTCCATACCCTATCTTTTTGTCTCTGTTTATTCTTTTTTCTTTTGCCTTACCCAGGTATGTGGGGGGTTTCTTGCCTTTTGGGAGGTCTGAGGTCTTCTGCCAGCATTCAGTAGGTGTTCTGTAGGAGTTGTTCCACGTGTAGATGTATTCTTGGAGTATTTGTGGGGAGGAAGGTGATCTCCGCCTCTTACTCTTCCGCCATCTTCCCGGAAGTCTGCCTCACCATTTTAACCTAGTTATCTATTTTATACCTTTTAGTGTATCTGTGTCAAGGGGCGTCCAGCCCTATTTACACCTTGAGTTAAGACTTCTAGGCTGCAAAACTCTAAGGGAATATATTTCTGGTGATTTAAGTCACCTAGTTTGCAGTACTTTGCCAGGAAACTTATATGCCAGGAGTAACATTTTAAAAATAAAGTTAGAACATTCTGTGTACACTAGTATCAGAAAATGCAAAATACTTAGAAATAAAGTTTTTAAATGTGTGAAATTTCTATATGGAAAACTACATAAGTCATTACTAGGAGAAATTAAAGAAGATAAGTAAATAGAGAGATATGATATGTTTGTGGATTGGAGAACTAAATATTAAGATGCCAGTCTCTATAAATTGATCTGTTGATTCAACATAATCTCAATAAAAATCCAAACAGGATTTTTAAAAATAGAACTTAACAAGTTATTTCTAGAATATATATAAAAGAGAAAAGAAAAAAGAGAAAACAAAATTTTATGTTCAAATTTGAAAATAATATTAAAGTTGGAGGGCTTACACTAAACAGGTAAGCTTATCCAGTGTGCTGTTGGTATAAGGATAGACAAAGTGATGAATAGAACAGAATAGAGGCTCCAGAAATAGACCAACATGTATCCTGTTGATTGATTTTTTTTTCTAGCTAGGTGCCAAACCAATTGAAAGAGGAAGGGTAGTCTGTTCAACAGGTGTGAATGGAAAAGTTAAATAAACATAAAGGGAAAATTTTTTTTTAAAAATCATCATATCACAAAGAAAATTTAATTCCAGATGTATCATAGATATAAACACAAATTAAGTCTAAAACTTGTAGAAGAAAGTTTCTGTAAGAGAATATTTTTGTGACCTTGGATAGACCAAAGATTTCTTAGAAGACAAAAAACACTGTTTAGAAGAAGAAAAAAAGTATATTGGACATAAAATCCCTTCTATTTAAAAGCATTGTTAAGAATATGAAAATGCAAATTACAGACAAAAACTTTGCAATATTTATATCTGACAAAATACTATATATATGTTTTTTCTCCCTTTTAATAAATAATGAAAACACAAATAACGTAATTATATTGATCAAAACACTTGTGGCCCCAAAGCATGGGAAAAGGTGCTTAACATCTTTAGTCTTCATGGGCATACAATTAAATTTTAAAATAACAAATTATTTTACATCACATAGAATAGTTAAAATGTAAAAATGTGCAACACAAAATGTTGGCAAGGACATGGAATAGTTGGAACTCTCAGTCTTTGCTTGTAGGACTGTAAATTAATGCAATTACTTTGCCAACCTTTCGGTCTATTTTTTATAGTGTTAAATATATACCAACCCTATGACCCAATCGTAAGATAAATTAAAACATATATCCTTAAAAAAAGATTTGTGCAAGAAAGTTCATAGAAGGTTTTCATTTTTTAAACAGTAGCCTAAAACTGGAAATAGTCTAAGTGTCCGTCAATCAGAGAATGGTTAAACAAATTCTGATATGAAGTACTAATAAACCCAACAGTGTGCATGAATCTCAAAAGACTAAAACTGAGTGGAAGTGGCAAAACACAGAGTGTATACTGTAGGATTCCATGTATATGAAATTCTGGAACATTCCATACTGATCTGTAGAGATAGAAATAAGAACCATGGTTGCCTATGGAGAAAGAGAGATTGCTTTTAAGGGGACTCAAGAACACTTCCTAGGCTCTAGGATGATAGAAAGATAGATAGATAGACAGACAGACAGAGGTGCTAGTTACGTGGGTGTATATATGTATCAAAACATAAAATGGTACACTTCAAACATACACATGCATGCTCACACATGTACACACTCCAGTTTATTAGATGAATCTGGCAACAAATCCTGATATCTCATTTCTGTTCCTTTTCTCAGCAGTACTTTTTTATAAAAGTTAAAACAAATTGAAATGCAAATCTATTTCCAAGCGTGCCATACTAGTGGGTCGTATCCTTTTTTCTGGTCTAATTGAAGCTTCACACAGTTCATACCCTTTTGGAGTTACTGATCCATAATTATGCCCCAAACATCGCACATTTCAACTGATTGGCATTGCTTATTTCTTAATCATTGAGGCCCAATGTGTAGAGCTCTTCCTGAGGTTCCCTTTTATATTTTGTTTACCACATACCCACTTAGCTACAGGGCATATTGAACCCCACCTGTGTTTGGTTGTAGCTTCCTCTACTTCTCTCCTCCCCTGCAACTTTGGCTGATTAGTAATTCCAGCTAGTTCACAGTCATTTTCTTTCTCTAGATCATTTATAGAGATTAAAATCAGCAGAAGTCCAAGGGCGAATTTCAGCAAGACTCCAGATATGTTCTCAGTATATAAGTATTTGTCTATTAACAAGGAAATTAGGTAAAGGAAAATGTCTACTTGGGTAACTGTTGATGGGAAGCAGAGGATTATGTTCAAGAGTTGACAAAATGATATATGTCCAGAATCCATAGCAACAAAGAAGCTCTGCTGTTCAAACCCTGGGTTAAAAAGGAAGCTATTTGGGGAAGATAATTTTTAGGGTAGAGCATTCAGGTACCCAAAATTAGCAGAGGGCAGTGTGATCACTGTGCAGACAAGCGTTTTATTAAAGATGTGGGAGATTAGGCTACCACAGAGAAAAAGGTGTTAATGGAGTTATCAGGTAGATTTTAAGATGCTATTGAAGATCTTGCAGAGTATGTGCAATGGACAGCAGGGCTTATCTGATATTGGATCAGCTTTTTTGCAGCTCAGCAGAGTTATTTAATGTCTTTAATACTTTAAGAAAGTAGGAAAAGGCTGTGCATTTTAAAAACCTCTCATATGACTCTCAGCCTGACTTATACAGGCTCTCATGTATCAGAGTGCGGCATGATTTATTAAGCCATATTGCTATTTGTGAAATGTGTTCAGTTATCCAAGATAGAAGATAAAAGTCTTCCTTTTATGTTTCTGTCCATTTCTAAGTGCCAAAAATCTTTGATTCTTCCCTAAAGTACTTCTCAGATCATCTTCTTCTCACCAACCCCACCACTGCTACCTTTGTTTAGAACCTAACTCATGTCTCATAAGATCTACTGAAAAAATTTGAAATTTGTCTTCTTTTACCAATGAAACATTTATTTCACAGAATGTCCAATAATGACGAAGCAGATAAAGATAATGCTACAGTTACTACTGCTTCTGCTGCCTACTGCTATGTAACACCAACAATAGGCAAAGTGCTTCATGTACACTATTTCAATTTTCCTGGAAGACAAATGGGATAATATTCTTATCTTTTATTACAGTTGGGGAAATAGAACATTGAGTAATTTACTCAACTTTAGGTCACACATATCTAGTAGATGGGATAATATATTGTATTAGTTTCTTATTATTGATATAACAAATTACCCTAAACTTAGTGGCTTAAAACAATACCACATGTGTTATAGTTTCAGAGGTTAGAAAGTCTAAAATGGGTCTCAGTGGGCTAAAATCACGATGTTGCGCTTTTCTGGAGAATCTGTAATAGAATCTATTTCATTGCCTTTCAAGTCTGCAGAGACTGCCCTCATCCCTTAGCCTTTACTCCTTTCCATCTTGAAAGGCAGTAATGGCCAGTCACATCTTTCTCACCTTGCATTTATTCTGACACTAACTCTTCTGCTTCCCTCTTCCGCATTTAAAGGACCCTTGTGATTATGTTGGGCCCACCTGGGTAACAGAATAAGCTCTCATTTTAAGGTCAGCTGATAAACAACCTTAATGACGTCTTTCCATGTAACCTAACATAGTCACAGGTTCTAGGGATTGGAACATATACATCTTTGGGAGACCATTATTTTGCCTAATGCAAATATAAATTGAGGTCTCTCAGATTCTGCATTACTAATCACTATTCAATTTTAGCAGTACATTCTAACAGAGAAATACGATTGTGTTGTACCCCTGATTAATGACTCTATGTTCCTTTAAGATAAAGTGTTAACACAACATGTGAGGCCCTTCATAAGTGAGACTCTACGTATTTTCCTAGATTACATTTTCCGCATTCCGCACCATGTTTTATGTATAGCCACACTGACATGCTTACTTCCCAAGGAAAGCACTGGTTTTTCCTACCTGCACAAATGTGCACACTCTAGTTTGTGTACCTGTCATATCCTCCATTTTTTCTCCACCTAGAAACTCTTTAAGGATGGAACTCAAGCATCAATCCTTTTACAAAGCCATCTTTGATGTTGTGGGGAGAGTATACCTCCCTTCAATATGCTCTAGTAGAATTGTGTGTACTCCCTTTTTATAAAGTGTAATTTTCACCCTGATTTTTATTACATATATAGGCCCCTCAATGAAGTCTGGGGTATCGAATTAAGGGCCATGTCTTTTTGCCTTTCTTTTTTTGGAAACAGAGTTCTTAGAAAGTGGTGGGAATAAATAAAAGCTAAGTGAATAAACAAATCCATGAAATAGATAATATGTTGTGGCTCTAAAGTTTTTATTTTTAAAGTTTTAAATTTTGTTTCTACTTGTAATTTATGTAAACCCTTACAAGGGAGAGAAAAGCTAAATCAAATTTGAAAAAGCAATCCATGAACAAATAGGGTGTTTTTTTACCAAGTGACCATTTAGTACATAGATGTGTACATAAAACTACATATTGTGTGTGTGTGTGTGTGTGTGTGTGTGTGTGTGTGTGTGTATGGCCTCAAAATACTGGTAAGGAGAGTCCAACATATGATTTATGTATGAATGTATAATATTTATAGAAAAGTATACAATTTTAACAGGTAAAGTACTATAAATTTTATTCAGTAAATTTCTCTAAGAAGTCCATTCAAAGAGTTAATTCTTATTTTTTGTACCTTTTTCCAGATACAAGTTTACAATGTCAGAAACTATTTTTACCCAGTTTAAATTTTGAAATTTTAAAAATAAAGATCTTATGTAATTAAACGAAGACCACTCAAATGAGGATAAGCTGGGGCTGTTTGTTCAGAGCTTGCTATAGCAAGAGAATCAGTCACTATCTTTGTGTCTGGCAGAGGTTCAAAGGTAGGCAGGGGAGTGGAAAAAACTTTAGAGTGAAAAAGGGAAGGATTTAGGTATGCTCTGAAGATTGTTGGCCTGGGGAAGCTGGAAGTATTCTGCATAGAAGCAAAGCATCTGATATGATTGGTTTCGGAAGCATATTCAGTTTTCTACTTGGTCCCAAAGTAGAAATAGGGCCAAAATTTAGGGAAGCTGACAGTTACTAAACAAATTCTGAACAGTATGAGTATGAGTTAACTGCTGCAGAAGTATGGTTTGGTTTCCTGGACTGGTTGCTGCAGAAATTGTGGGTCAGTGTTCTGTTTTCATATATGATCTGAAAATTTTCCATTTGTATATTCAGTCTCTCAGTACCTTTTTTGGTCATTCTCTAGCTTGTGAGAAGTCGAGCAATTCAGGAAAAGCCAGTAATGCAGATCTTTACCACTCAGAGATTGTTCAGTCATCTCCATAGTCAACTCTGTCACAAGATGTCCTTGATCTTTTTGTTGTTGCATCATCATAGCAATCATGTGAGGAGAAATCCTCTGTGCGGAAACATTTAAGGCTCTGGATAGAATTCACTGGACCAGCAACTTGAACAATATGAAAAAAAAAAGTAAGCAAACTATAATAACAATCCCTATAAGATGCCTCAGAATAAGGACCCCCAGTTGCTCAATCCAGGTGAAGAAAACAAATACCATAGGCCATGAAGATAAACCCTAGACAACCAAGTAACTTTTCCCTCAGGTGATGCATAACCTGTTCTACCTTGTCTGTTCCATTGATCCAAGCACAGCAAGAAATATTGCAAAGGCACAGATGCCAGCACACCTAGCCAGCAAAAAAACCTGGAGAAATATGATTGTCCATCATTACTTATGCCAATGAGTTGTGTGAGACTGATCATTTTTCGAGGTGAGGCAGAGATGATATCATTAATAACTTCCCAGAGTTAGTGATAAGTTTCTTACAGTCTTTTCTGTTTGTATTAATACTACTGATGGGAACACTGTTCTGATTCTTCGCATAAATAATAAGGTAGTAATTACCCCAGGTAGACTGCCTGAGTAATCAAGGGTGGCCTCATTGTGGAGCTTATATCTGAACTGCAATTTCTAGGCTTGGTGATTTATAAAATTAGGATCTTAGTGTATAGACAAGCCTTAGAATATTATTCCTAATGGGCATGAAGTGTTATTATGGGCAAACCAGATAGGTGCCATGGCATCAAAGGAAATAGTATCCAATAGAGGCATGTGGAGATACAAATAAAAAAAAAAAAAGTATTCACAGTTCACAGACTGGAACGAAGGCCTTACATTAGCTGGCTTACATGTATGGACTTCTGTTAAATTTTTCCAGATGGCAAGTATTTGTTCATTGTTCTCTGAATGTTGTTAAATTCAAATTTAGAGCTGTTTCTTGTCTGGTCCATAGATTGTAATAGTTTGTTTTTTTTTCTGGGAGAGAGAGACACTAACAAAACAATGGTTTGATTAGTTTAACAACATTTGTTCACGTTAAGTGAAAATAGAAATACCATTGGCTATAATGGCTATATTATGGTCTCATTTGATGAGTCCAGCATTGCCCAGAGGTTTTTTTTTTTTTATTTATCATTAGGGCCTTGTGAATAGATGGCAAATTCAGCTGTCAGCAAGACTGAAGTCAGTGGCGTTAGAATGAGAATGTCCTAAATTAACAGGTATAGTAAGGAGAGAAGAAAAGAGGAAAAGGGTCACTATGAGTGGATGACAAACAAGGGTCTATAGGAAATGAGAAGAATGATTATGATCAAGCATATGAAAGAGAAAAAAATAATTAGATATGAGTGTTGGTCACACGTCTTGGGAAGAAGCTATTTACTCTTTGAAGTCATTCACTTGTTCCAAAGATCTTGGATCAGCTGTCCGCTTTCAAATATCAGCTGCTTCTAGGGGATCTCTGCCGGTTCTCAGCTTGAGGTTCCCTGTTGGAGTAGACTTCCAGTTGTGAAGAAATTGAAATTTCTTCTCAGTTGTGAAATTCAAACCCAAGGTTTGATTCCCTGGAGTTTCCCTGTATTTGTTCTTCCCAATACCTGATAAAGTCTCTCCTGAAAATGTTTAAGAACATATTTTCTCTGATCTCTCCTCCAACAGATGAAATCTCTTAGTTGACATTCATGAAGAGTCTGTTTAGGAAGATGTGGAAAGGCAGCCTTAATGTGTACAGTACATGGATATAGTACATGAACTCCTTTCAATATTTTGCCCTGTCTGCATGCAGTAGGGCAGAGTCTAGCATCAGAGATAACTCTCCTAAAGGCATGGCCTACCAGCTACCAATGCATTAGTGGATAACTGATATGTTCCTTCAACTGTGGCCCAAATGGCTATAAGGTGTAGTGCTAGTACCTTTGGCCAAGGGAACTCAAGGATTTCTGAAAGTTTTGCTGATTTTAATTTAAGTATGCTATTGATCCTTCCAACCTTTCCAGAAGATTTTGGGTGGTAAGGAAAGTATAATTTTTTGAGCAAGGGCTAACACTGTGTGTGTGTGTGTGTGTGTGTGTGTGTGTGTGTGTGTAGGGTCTATGATGAGTTTAAATAGTATTTAGTCTGTCAGGAGAGAGTGCTTTTCTCTCCTTAGATAAGTCATTCCCTAAATAATGAACTGCGTTTTGACAAAATTGTAATTTATCTTTTGAGACTTTATGTCCCTTTTCTGATAAGACTGAGAAAAAATAAGTGGAATCTTTTCTACAGGCTTATATGTTCTCTGAATAATGTGGAACATCTACCTATTCTATCAGAACTGAATAATAGAGGTAAAGTTAGATCTTTTAAGTCCTGATGGAGGATGTGGGGAAAATTGAAGGGACAACCACCTTTCTACTCTTTGATTCTATGAATTGGAATATTTTAGATACCTCATAAGTGGAATCATATAGTCTATGTTCTTATGTGACTGACTTATGGTGGTTTTAGTGGTGACCCACAGCAGTTTTTCCAAATGTGGTGAGAACAACAAACTCAACAGGAAGTGGGCTGGGCTTGAGCAACAGTTGTATAGGGCCTATGCCTGTGTTCTCCCTTGTGATTTTCCTTTATATGACAAGCAAAACTTCTGTACAACCCCCCACCCCCCAATGGATGCACAAAGGGATGACATGAAATGGCCTGATTCCTCCAAGGATGCCAGCAAATGTGAATGTATAACAAAACCCAGGAATCTTACTGTGAATAAATAGCCAAGAAACTCAACACAACTACTAGAGTACTTCCTATAGTGTCTGTCAACTGATGAATAAATAAAATGTGCCACATAACCATAAAAGAAGGAGGTACTATACATGCTACAACAGGAATGAACCTTGAAAACATTATGATAAGTGAAAGAAGGCATCACAAATGACCACATATATTATGTAAAATATCCAGAAGAGGCAACCCTATGGAGACAGTTCATGAGTGGTTACCTAGGCCTGGGGCACATAGGATAATTGGGAGATAAAATTGGGGCTAAAGGATATGAGGTTTCTTTTTGGAGTGATGAAATCTTCTAAAATTGATGAAGTGACAGTTGCACAACTCCATAAACATTTATTGTACACTTTAAATGGATGAACTTCATGATATGTAAATTATATCTCAAAGAGCTGAAAACCCCACAGATTTCTGGTCCTTACTCCTAGAATCTCTGAAAAGCCAAAGAAAAGATAGAATCAGTAGGCTTGACATTATACCAATAGAAATAATCAGATTTATAGAAGGGAAAAATGACTCTTTAAAAAATGGACAGATCCTCAGTAACTTGTAGGAGAATTTTTTTTTTTGCGGTACGCGGGCCTCTCACTGTTGTGGCCTCTCCCGTTGCGGAGCACAGGCTCCGGACACGCAGGCTCAGCGGCCATGGCTCACGGGCCCAGCCGCTCCACGGCATGTGGGATCTTCCCGGACCGGGGCACGAACCCGTGTCCCCTGCATTGGCAGGCGGACTCTCAGCCACTGCGCCACCAGGGAAGCCCTGTGGGAGGATTTTTAAAAGCTATAAATAGGTAATTGCTGTTCCAAATGCAGAGGAGGAAAAAAAAAAAAAAAACTGAAGAAATAATGACTGAAAACTTATCAAATTAGGTGAAATACATAAATTTACAAAATTTACAGATTCAAGAAATTCAAGAAGTTGCCCAAACAGGATAAATTCTAAGAAAAAAATGCTTAGATACATCATAATCAAATTATAACTGTTTAAAAAACAAATACAAGAAAAAACATCATGAAAGCAGCTAGATTTTTAAAATGACATCTTAAGTATAGGGGTACAAATTTCCAAATTATGGTAAAACAACCTGTTTATTTGTTTGTTTACCCCATTAGAGTAGACAATAACGGGGGCTGGGTCTTTGCTTTCTCTGAAACTCCAGGAAGTAATACAGTGCCTAACACAGGGCAGATAGAGTACATAGATGCTAATTTGAAGATTTCAAGATCTATCTAGCATTACCACACTAATATAGCACTTCAAACAGGCACAATACATATTATTTACAGAGACTCAATGTGATCAACATTCTCTGCCCATGACCTATTTTAATTCTCTTATCTGTCATGCAAAGTGTCATTTGCATTTTATCAATCTCCAGAAATGGAAAGGGTTTAATAGTACACAATACTCAGTTGAGCAAAATTTATTTGCACACCTGTCTGACTCCAACATTCGTGATCCAAGTCTAAAATCATTTTCTACACGTAACTGCCTTTCAATTTCTTAATTAACTAACATTCTTGGATGGCGTTTAAGAAAAATACACTCTTTAGCATACCCTGGCTTAAGGGAACTTCTTTTAGTAATGTTCCAACGTACTTGAAAAATTGTATCTTGGAAATCGATATGTTCTATTTAAAGCACTTTTGATTTTGATGTTTTAATGGTCCCAACAGTGGGAGATTAAAAATCTATTGTTGACTCTCCTGCCACATAATACCTAAGGCCAATAAGTGATACAATTTTCTTTTGAAGCATTAGAGCTCTCTGGATTTATAAAGGAATCAGAAAAGAAAGGGAGAAGGTAGAATTGGCAGCTGCAAATAAGGTGACCATAGCCTCTCTGAGACTGAGAGTTGTTCCCAAAATGCTTTGCTTAAAAAAAAGTGGCTTTTTTTTTCTTTTTTAAATCCTGTGGCTTTTTCTCTTCTCCTTTACTTGCAATGTCTCAGGTAGTTGCTCAGTTCAATTGCGAGTATCACGTGCATCTTCATTCTCTAGATTTTGCATCAGCTTCTTGTAGGCTGCTCATGTGTTATTGACAAAAACAACGTATGATACCCAATGTGTGCCGCTTTACAAGCAAAGGGCTTCAGGAGTCTATCTGCCCCAATAAAGAGGTGTGCCCCAAACAGGCAAACATTCTAGGAAAAAGGCACATAGGAGAGTGAAGGATTCCATAAATCAGTCTGGATAAGTACTATTTTAACTGAGAATGTGAGCACTATTTTAACTCTGAGGTTCAAAAGACCATGCTGATTTCATCAGTATGTAACTCTTTGTTTCTTTGGATTTGGAAAGAAGCATTGAAATTGGTTTTATAAATCAAACTAATTCATGGGAAGAAATAACTTCCATACTCCTATAGAATACCCTGGTGAGTGACAGGGTTTACGAATAGCTAATAATTACCATATCTAGAAGGTGATATCTCCCTATTCCTTGAAAAGAAAAGCTAGAACATACAATGTTTACATTTTCTTGTCTGTAAAATTTTATTCATAATGGTATCTATTACAGAGGGTTGTAAGGTTAAGCAAGTTAGAAAATGTAAATGCTAGTATTATTATATGATCGAAATAAGTAATACATGAAAAACATCAGAAAACCAATAATTTAATAAAGTACTTAAAATAATAACAATTATCAAAGGGCAAGTCTCTCTAGAAAGATAATTCAGACAACCAAATTGCACGTTGTATGAAAAAACCTCCTGATTAAACATAAATTGTTTCAATCAGGTGTTTTAGATTTCACTAAACACAACCTTGAATCTTCATTTGGGATAAAATTTAATATACACCTAAAATACATTTTGTGTTTTCCTTCTTCAAAAATTAAGCTTATCTAAATTAAATACTTGAAGATTTATAAAACAGCATACCTCTTTCTCTTCTTCTTTTGTGCACAATTTATGGCAATTCATTCCTTAGAGAAGCATAAGGATTTCTAAAAAATTAACACATTGGCTAGAGGTGACACACCTCTACTAAAGAATTTGTCTTGCAGTTTTGGGGAGTAGCTTTTGTGTAAAATTCCTCAGTAGTTGATACTTAGGACCTAGAAGTTTCCATGTACCCAAGTGCCTGAATTTCTCTTTATAAGGGAATCTTCCTAAGTTTTCAATGTCGGTTTGAATTTGCTATTTCAATTTCTGAGGCCCAGTGTTATTCTCATCATGCTATTTTTGGTACTTTAACCAAAACATATTATTTTCTTTGCCCCTGAGTCTTTCTTCCTCCTATGTCCTGCCCCAGTCTTAGCCACCTGGAAAATTTACATTCCATCAGGGATTACATCTCCACTATAACCCATTGCACTTGGTACGTATCTTCTTAATGGCAAAAGTACTGTTTCTATATTTTGTTTTTATATATGATTTTTTACTTGACTATTAGCTGTTTGATGAAAGGAAGGGACCACATTTAAATTTTTTTAATATATTTTTTTCAAATCCGCCAAACCTTTCCATATATTAGGAGCTCATGGCAAAGATAGCTAATAACCTACCAAACATCCATTCTCTTTACCAGACTCCAAATTATATCTTGGTCCATTGTTGCTAGAAATGAATGCTACATTTCCAACGATGTTGAACCTAGATGTGGTTCAGAAAACATGTGTTGGGAAGGAATTCTGGGAAGGTTCTTTCAACAGATCTGACTCAACTGAGAGGAACATCATTTTTACCCCTCTTTTATTTTTTTTTTTATTAGACTGGAAATTCAGATGTGATAACTAGAGCTTCAGCAGCTATCTTGACCTTGAGAATGGATGCCACATGGTAAGAGGTAAAGTAGAAGATGAAAGAGACAGATCCAAAAGGCTGTAAAGCTAAGGTAGGAGCCCAGAGAGGGCTACATTCATTTTTTTTTAATGTGAGAAATTAAATCTTTGAGTGATTAAACCATAATTTTTTGGTATTCTGTTAGTCAAATTCAGTCTAAAATTGACACAGCACTAAATTAAAAACAAAAAAACCCCAAAAATGTTAAATGCAACATTCATTTTTTTATGTGTTCAAGAAAAAGACATTTTGAAAATAATGGCATTTTAAGTACATAATCTTCACCTGGTTGTTTGAAAAAATAACAAAAATTTAACAAATCAGCCATGAAAGTATTACCATGGCAACATTGTGATACATGTGCTGTCCCTTGACAGAGTTGACTCTGAACTTTGAAAATGATCTCTTTTGGCTTTTAGAACGCTATCAGCACCAGCAGCAACTTACAGTTGTATGACTTTTTCTTAGTGTTCCTCTTTGAATCCTCTTCCTTCATACCCCTTCAAATGCTACATGGCTCCTTAGAGTTTTATTCCTGACTTTTCCTCTTCTCATTTGTTATACTGTTTCTGGGTGAGCTCCTCAGCTGACAGAACATCAACTACTGAATTTATGGGTTTATGGGTCAAGACCCAAACCTGTATGTCTAATGAGTGTCCTTTAGGAATTTCAAAATGACCACTGGTACAAAGATCTCATTTATTTCTACTTTCACTCTCTATCCCAGCCTCCTCAATCTGCTTCTCCTATAATATCCCTCAGTTTGATCATTTGTACCACTGTCCTTACCTAAACTAGAATCTTAATCTCTAATTTTTTTTCTTGCCCATTCATGACTAATCAATCATTAATTGCCACCTCAGAAATGGAGGCTGGATTCTTTACCTTCTTCTTACCTAACAGGCTTTTGAATTCGATTATTGGTCCTGAAGCAGCCTCATTACCAACTTCCTGACACTTATTTCTCCTTCTCATAGTTCATTCTCCACTCATAGCTCATGGTACTACTGTAAATTATCTTTTTAAAAATAAATACATAAATTTTAAGTATGGTCAGGTGTATTGGCTGCTCACTGCCTACGAGCCAATGTTTGGATTCTTTGTCTTGTCAGGGAAGGTGCATCATGACATATCTTCAGTGATAGGTTCTATGCCCCAGCCTAACTGAACTTCCTCAAATACACTGTGTCCTTTCACACTTTCTAGAACATTCTCTTGCCTCTGCCTAAAGGTTCTTCTCTTTTTTTTCCCCTTTCTTCTGTCTATTGTACTCTTTTTCATAATTCCAAATTCATATTAAAGGTTGCTTTCCCTATAATGCCTTAATGAGTTCTACTAAAGAGTTGGTTATTTTCTTATCTGTGGTACCCTAAACGCGAGGACAACATTTAGAAAACTTGAGCATATAGTTTATGAACTATGAATTTGTGAATTTGTCTCCCATACTGAACTTGAGGTTCTTAAGGATGTAGGTGTTTTTTTAAGTATTATTTCTCATATTTTCCTGAGATTTAAAAAAAGATGCTCAACATATTAATTAAAAAGATCCTTTTTTTCTACATGAGGGATAAAAATGAAATGTAGTCAATCTTTAGACTTACAAGACAGACATTCAGCAGTGGTTCACAGGGATGTACATTGTTCCTTAAAACAGGTTTTAGAAGATTTTTGCTGGCCGACTCTAACATATAAAGGACACATAATCATTGAGATATGTTGCAACTTTAGAATGGACCTACAGTGGGTATCTCTAGCCTTTATTAAAACAAAATTCATTCAGATTATCTCACTTTAATGACTGCATGACTAAGCACACTACTCTTAAAACAAATATGTCAGAGTAAATTGTACCTATGGGTAAATTTTCTATGAATAGTATGGCATTTCACTGTCCATGGAATTTAGATGGGTCTTTTCATCTTAGTTTCAAAGTTTGAAGAGGTTGATCTATGAGTTTTACTTTTGTCTGCACTGATTGTATCGCTCCTAAAAAAGACTACATTTTTAGCTTTGAAGTCTAGATCCTGATTTACCCAAAGAAGAGGATAAGAGAAACTGCTTCTGTTGGGTTTTCATTTACAGAACAACCTGACCTGATTTTGCAGCTGAGTGAGTGGGAAGGAGATAATTTTCAATCCCTGTTAATGCCATTTGGATGACTAGGGCACTGTCCCCCTAAAAATGGAACCAACAAAAACTTCACAAAATCCTAATAGCAGTCATCCAGTTATCTTTGCAATCATACCATGTATCAGAGATAGATTATAAAAAAAAATGCCAGACCATTAGTAAATCTTCATGCCCCTTTCCCAAATCGGTCAGCTCCTCTATAAAATATAATGATTTCCTCAATAACAACCCCTGCTGTTTCTTCTCTAAGGAAAGTTTGCAACATCAAAATGAAAATAAGTAAGAAATCAAAATGGCTGTGATGTTCTACCAGATATGAAGTTAAACTTGTTCCTCAGCTTGATAATAATATGACTTCTTTCAAGGAAACACCAATTTTACAAGTAGATAACTTTGGCTTCTAAAAGTAACATTTATTACACCAGAATTGTCCATGTTTCTCTTTTCACAAGAGATACTACTGTGTTGGTACTACTATATATCAACACCCATACTATACTAGCTAAGGGGCAGAATAATCATTTGTCTTAACAGCTATTTAAAATAGTTAACATCAGAGACTTCTGCCCCATAAATTGAAATATTGAAAATAAAAGAAAATAGAAAATAAATAATGTTGATAAATATATTACTTGCATTGTCCAGCCCCAGTTACAGTGCTCAGTTATGGAAATATATCTTGATTAAATTTTATTTTTAGTCACATAATAGGGTGCATTATGAATGCTAAAACTGTCTTGAGCTGTATATTTTAAGAATCAGCATTTTGGAAACACATGTAGAGTTTTAGCTTAGGAATTGTACTTATATGTACGAGCATATAAGTGATACCCTTCAGCAAATGCCAAAAATAGCAAAATAACATATCTTAATGTTAGATTTTATTTTTATTAATATTAATTGATACGTCTTGTCATTTTAAGTATTCATCCATGGAATTACATTTCTGTCTTATATGAATAGTGTGAGCCTTCCTTAATAAATAAGAACTTATAGATTGATAGACTGAATAGGCAAATGGATGATGGTCAGACTATATATAAAAATAGAACCCTCACCCATAACCTTCAGCAACCAACCCACAAAGCCAAACCATGATCTGCAGCAACCAGTCCAGGAAGACAGACAACAACCCCTGTAGCAAGTAGCCCCAAATGGCCAGGACTTCATGAATAACTGACAGCTTCCCTAATTTCTGCCCCCACGTCCAACTTAGGACCGACTGGAAAAAGTCAAATATACTCCCCTAAACAATTACATAGGATGCCCCAATTTTAGTTAGCCTTCCTCCAGCTTCCCATGCCAACAGCTTCCAGTCAGGGCATACCTGAAGCCTTCTCTCTTCTTTTTTCTACTGTAAATCTTTCCCACTCCTCTGTCTTCCTTTGAGTCTCTGTCAGATTCAAGTAATGGTGCCTGACTTCCTTTCTATAGCAAGGTCATTTAGATCATCTTCATTTATTTACATAAAATTATTGAAATCTCTTATTTCCCACTCTGCTTCACCAGTGTTAAATATCTACTGTAATAAATTCACTGGTTGTAATTTTCATAAATGCTTTTAATAGTCTCTCTCTTTATAGTTTTATATCATATGTGCATATCTGTGAATATTACTTAGTATGGCTTGGCAGGTTTTAAAAATTTATATATTTATTATCATACAGTTATCATTCTTAATTTTTTTCAACCTTTGTTATGTTTCGCAAACTCTCCATGTTAGTAAAAGTAGCTGATTTAAACTACAGTATAATATTGAAACCTATAAACAAATAAAATCCATTTTTCTATTAATGGACATTTAGATTTTTCCTTTTTTTTAAATTGTTAACAATGCTGTAAAAAATTTCCTTATATGTTTCTTCTTGTCCATATTTCTCTTATATGTGTTAATATCTAAGTTTATCTCCATAATGTTAAAAAATCACCTGTACACCCAGTGCTTCCAAGTAAGCACAATCCTGACGTTCCTTTTTATGTTTTTTTTTATTTTTTTGCTCTTTAGTCACTAAATCTATGATGTATTTATTCCAATGGTAGCATATTTTCTAAAAACAAAACTCGCAATTGAACAAATGTGTCCCAGTGCCTGTGCAAGTGCAGATTCCTACAGCAAGCTGAAATCTTATAAAAAACAAAAATCTCAGATATGCTTGACAAGTGAATGTCCAGCTGTCATCACCCTATTCCACTGCCATACCCATTTTTTCTTACTCCTTTTCAATTGTCAGGAGGCACTGATTTTCATCCAGTTTCAATAGGGCTTCAAGTCAATAAGGTAAAGGTTGGGAAAGATTATGTCAATGAAATCAGCTTAAAAGATTGCACTGTGTATTTCTCAAAAGAAAGCAATTTTCTGGGGACTTTATAGGTCTTTGTATCTGGTTTTCCTTTGAGGCAGTAGTACTGACACATGAAAAACTCTCCATATCCCACTTTATCCTGTGAATATGAATATGCTTATAACAGAACTTATTTGTGGTATTTTATCCAGTGAAAGATTTTAAAGGCTCATACTCAGTCATCCTTTAGTCTGGGGTGGCCATACGAAGGAGCCACTGCAGAGAGCATTTTGGTTAAACATCATTCATAGTTTGCTAGAGAAGAAGAGAGAAGGGAAAAGTAGTATATAAGAGACTGAAATTGTTCAAAATTCCCATTATGGAAGTACTGAGAATTAAATTAACAAGCTTAGAAGTAAAGTTTCAATGTCATTAAGTGTAAAAAGCTAGTTAATTTTTCTGTGTTAGAGGTATGTATTATATACCTCAATAATATTGATTAAAATAGTATTTTGGTTCTTTGTATCTTTTGCATATTTATATAGCTATTTCTATCTAAACATATAAAGCATGTGGAAAACAAAAATGCTATTTTAATCAATATTACCAAGGTATATAGTGTACATATATTTGTCTTAAGCATACAGTTTGATGAGTTTTTTTTTTTTTTTTTAGTTTGATGAGTTTTGACAAAAGTGTACACTCCTATAACCACCACTGCAATAGGGATATAGAATATTTTTATCACCCAAGAGAGTTTTCCTGTGCCCTTTGCTATCCCCCGAAGCCCACTTCATACCCTGCTCCTCCACCACTGGCCTCCTAGCAATCATGAATCTGCTTCGTATCACTACAGATGAGTTTCTCCATTCCTAGTCTAGCACACAAATGAAATTTTACAGTCGGGGCTCCTTTGCATCTGGCTTCTACTAGCATGCTTTAGCAACTCAAACATGTTGTGCATGTACCGTAGTTTGTGTCTTTTGATTGCTGAGTTGTGTGCCATTATATGGATATACCAGAATTTGTTTATCCACTCATTAGTCCATGGACATTTGAGTTGTTTTCAGTTTGGGGCCAGTATGAGTAAAGGTGTTATGCTTATTTAAGTATAGGAATTTCCATGAGCATAGTTTTAATTTTATTTTATTCTCTTGAGTAAATACCCATGTGTTGAACTACTGTGTCACGTGGTAATTGTATATTGCAATTCTATGTGAAACTGTCTGTTTTATAAAGTGGTTGTACCATTTTATGTTTTGAATATCAGTGAATGAAAATTCAAGTTGCTTCACAACATTCTTGACAACACTAGGTGTTTTTGGTCTTTTTAATTTTAGCCATTATACTAGGTGTGTAGTGATTTTAACTTGCATTGTCCGAGTTGTAATTGTATTGAACATCTTTTCATGTGCTTATCGGCTTACATATCTTTTTTTGGAAGTACCTATTCAAATATATTGACAAATTTACATACAGTCAAATTTACTTGCTTTGCTGTAGTGGTCAATGAATTTTGACAAAGGCGTACAGTTGTATAATCAATACCAGAATCAATATGTAGAACAGTAGTATTGCTGTAAAAATACCCTCATAATATCCCTTGATTGTCTTTTTGACCAACTTTAATTGGGTTGCTTGCTTTCCTATGTTTGAGTGGTAGAAGATAAAATATATATATATATTTACTATATACATGTATATATATATATATATATATATACTGTCCAAGAAACCAGTCCTTCTACTGAAATAAATATTGTAAATTCTTGCCTTTTAATTTTTTAATATTGGCTTTTACAGAGCAGAAATTTAAATTTTGATATTCAGTTTAACATTTCTTTATCCTTTACAGTTTGCACCCTATTTAACAAACTTATCTGATTTTGCAAAAATAATATCCTATGTTTTCTAAAATAAGTTTTATAGTTTTAACTTACTATACTTTTATATTATTTAGAGTTTTTGTGGGGAAGGAGGTCTAACAAGAGGTAAAATCAAAGCTGTTGTGTTTTTTTTCAAATGGATATCCAGTCCGCTTGCCTTATTCCCTGTCATTGAGAGAAAGCTTTCAGTGTTTTATCATTAAGTAGATGTTCACTGTTTTTTCTTGGTAGATGCCGTTTGTTTTTCTACTTTTCTGAGACTTATCATAAATAGGTTTATAATTTTGATAAATGCTTTCTCTGCATCGATCGAGATTATCATATGGCTTTTCTCCTTTATTCTGTCAATGTGGTAAATTAAACTGACTTGGTTTTCTAATGTCAAACTGACCTTTCATTGCTAAGGTTAATTCCACATGGCTGGGTTCAATTTGCTATTATTTTGCTAAGGATATTTGAATGTATATTCATGAGTAAGTTAGTTTATAATTTTCTTTTCTTATAATGTCTTTGTCTGGTTTTGACATTAGGATAATACTAGCCTATTAAAATAAGTTAGAAGACATTCTTTTTTTTCTGAAAGAGTTTTTGGTAGGATTATTATTATCTTTTCCCTAATGTTTAACAGAATTTCTAGTAAAGCTATCTGAATTTGGAGTTAACTTCATGCCAAGGTCTTTAATTGTAATTCAGTATCTTTAATTTATTGATATGCCATTGAGATTTGCATCTATTCTTGAATAAGTGTTACTAAAAGAATCTTTGCAAAAATGTTTCTATTTCATATAGGTTGTCAAATCTCGTTGAATTAGACCATATTTGTTTAATGAAATTCCTGATATGTTTGGGTTTAAGTATATCATCTTGGTATTGTTTTCCTTGTTTCCCAGTGTTCTTTGTTACTTATATTTTGTTTTCCTTGTTTCTTTTGATTATTTTTAATATTTTATCATAAAATTACTTTTAATATTCTCTAAATATTCTTTTGCTATCATTATAATTTACAGTGATGTTCTGACTTTAATCTTGATATGGTCATTTGGGTCTTCTCTATTTTATTTTTCTTAGACTAGATAGATATTTATCAATATTATTGATCTTTAAGAAACCAGCTTTTAGTTTCATTGGTTTTCCTCTTTTGTCTACTATCTTAATGATTTACCTTTTTGACTTTATTATTTCATTTCTTCCACTAACTAAAGTTTTATTTGTTCTTCCTTTTCTAGTTTCATATAGCAGATGTTTAAATGATTAATTTAGACCATTATGGTTCCCAATATAAATATTTTGAGTTATGAATTTCCCTCTAATCACTGTGTTAGTTTCATCTCACAATTTTGGTATTTTGTGTTTCAGTAGTGTTCAATTCAGCATATTTTCTAATATCCTTAGTGATTTCTACTTTGATCCATGGGCTCTCTTACAAGTGCTCTTTCTGTCTCCAAATATGTGGAGATTTTCTAGGTGTCTTTTTGTTACAAATTATAATTTAATTCTATTTTGGCCTGACTATGTTGAAATTTGTTTCATGAACTAGTGTATATGTCCTATGAATGTTCCATGTTCACCTGAAAGGAATGTATATTCTGCTTACCATAAATATATTTAAATTACCATATTATCCTCTACATAGAATATACTAATATTATTTAGAGGATACTGTGATAAAATTTTAGCAACATTCTTTCTGTACTCTTTTCCATCTTTTGTACTATTATCATCATACCTTCTACTTCTACATATGTTAGAAAACACGTTATGTTGTTATTTTTGCTTTAAACAGTTAGTCACCTTTGAAGGCAAATAAAGATAAAATTGTCTTCTGTTCCTCGTGTACTTACCATTTCCAGAACTCTTCATTCAGATATAGAACCAGTTTCCATCTACTGTCATTTGCTTTCCACTAGAAGAGCTTTTTTAAACATTTCTTGTAGTACAGATCTGCTGGAGAAAATTTTTCTTTATTTTTCTCTTCAAAAGATATTCAGAAGATTAATGAACCCTTTAGAGAAGGTTTGTTGAGTTTGTGTGCCATAGTTTTATCACTTTAAAAATATTGTTGTGGGCTTCCCTGGTGGCGCAGTGGTTGAGAGTCTGCCTGCCGATGCAGGCGACACGGGTTTGTGCCCCGGTCCAGGGAGATCCCACATGCCGCAGAGCAGCTGGGCCCGTGAGCCGTGGCCGCTTAGCCTGCACGTCTGGAGCCTGTGCTCCACGAGAGAAGCCACAACAGTGAGAGGCCCTCATACCACAAACAAAAAAATAATATATATATATTATATATATATATAATATATTTATATATATATAATATATATATTGTTTCATTGACTTCTGGATTATTTTGTTCCCAAGAAGAAGTTGCAATCATAATATGTTTTTTCCTGTATGTAATGTGTCTTTTTTCCTCTCCCTGTTTTTTAAATGTTCTCTTTATCATGGATTTTTATTCAGTTGATCTGTCCTTTCTTCATATTTTGTCATTTTACTAGCATAATGTGGTGATATTATTATAATAACAGAATAAAAGTGTTCCCTCCATTTAAAAAAATACTTCACGATATTATAGCATGACCTTGAATTCCTCAAAGAAAATTGATCTCCTTTTATTCTTTCTCAGGAGAATTATCTGCTAAAGTGGACATTTCAACAAGAATGAGAGAGCCAAGCCAGGAAATAGCTTTTCATTTTAGGGAATTTTATTCCTTTAACTAATTTGGCTCTAATTAATGACAATCACCTGCTGGATAACCTATGTTTTTCACTGATTTCAAATGTATTGAGGTCTCCCAAAATGCATGGGATTTTCAGTTTTAGGTTGGAAAAGAGAATGAACGCTATTATTGCAATTAATGTATTTCCAATTGCTCAGAGAATTTTAAAGCCTCTGTTTGTATAACACCAAATATAAGTAGTGTGATTCAAAAGGCCCTCCCAAAACCACTCCACCTAAATGTCAGTTTTCATAGGAGTAGCTTGTCGCCATGTATTTGGTGTATCAGTGACTCCCATATTTCTTATTCATGGTGCTTATTCATGGCACATAATACAAGACGTACACAGTTTGTACCTACCCTTATTACTTTGGGTTCAATAGGTGGGAAACTGCCTCCTTCACAGTAGAGCAGAGAGGAAAAGCTGCCCTATCTATTAGTGGAAGGGTCCCCGGCAACAGTCCTTGGGTCCGAGGCCTGCCAGGAACCAGCCGCACAGCCGGAGGTGAGCAGCGAGCAAGCGAAGCTTCATCTGCCGCCCCCCATCACTCCCCATCGCTCGCGTTACCACCTGAACCGTCCCCTCCCACCCCCACCTCCATGAAAAAATTATCTTCCACGAAACTGACCCCTGGTGCCAAAAAGGTTGGGGACTGCTGTATTAGTGAATCATTGGAGTCAACTGACAGAAGGTTGCCTGTATTGTCTTAGACTGAAAGGGAATTATATAGGATGGGGAAAGAATCCCAGTTCAGAGAGAAGAATGTGAGAAATGATATATTTATTACTGTCCTATTGCTGTTATAACTGTTAGTGGCTTAAAACAACACAAATTTACCTTACAATTTTGCAGGTCAAAAGTCTGAAGTCAGTTCCACTGGGCTAAAGTCAACATGTCAGCGGCACTGGCTGCTTCTGGAGGCTCTGAAGGGAGAATCTGATTTTTCCCTTTCCTAGCTTCCGGGCGATTCCTGCATTCCTGGGCTCATAACCTCTTTCTTGCACCACAGCAATCTCTTGTTCAGTTACCACATTTCCTACACCTCTTCTGTAGTTAAATCTCCCTCTTCATTGCTTTTTTTAAATTTTTTTGTGGTACGCGGGCCTCTCCCATTGCGGAGCACAGGCTCCAGACACGCAGGCTTAGCGGCTATGGCTCACGGGCCCAGCCGCTCCGCGGCACGTGCGATCTTCCCGGACCGGGGCACGAACCCGTGTGCCCTGCATCGGCAGGCAGACTCTCAACCACTGCGCCACCAGGAAAGCCCTTCATTGCTTTTATAAGGACACTTGTGGTTACATTGAAGGCCCAACCAGATAATCCATGCTAAACTTTCCAAGATCCTTAATTTAATCATATCTGCAAAATCCCAATTGCCGGGCAAATAAAATTCATAAGCTTCAAGTTTTAGAACCTGGATAACTTTGGAGGCCATTATTCAGCCTGCCACAGTGTGGTTCTATCTTTGCCTAAATGCAGTAGGATTTTTCTCCCATGAAAAATTATTTATATAACATGACTTGTGATTATTTAGTAAAATAAGTATAATCCCCAAAACACTTTTTAAAATTTGTGCTATCTATAATTAAAGAATAGTTAAGTCATGCTTTTCATAAAACTTGATCTTAATTTATCAAAGTGGAATTGGCATTTTACTGACACGTCTCTTCTCAACACTTGATTAACTGTCCCATTTTTCAGTGCCATTTCAAATTTAAACCAGTTATATTGATCCACCCTACTCCAATATGATCTCGTCCTAACTTTAATTACATCTGCAAAGACCCTATTTTGAAGTAAGATCACATCTGAGGTAGTGAGGGTTAGTGTATATATATATATATATATATATATATACATATGAATTTGGGGGGCACATAATTCAACCCATAACAGACTGTGAGGTGGAAAACCATTGACTTAAACCAGCCCCTATCTTTTATAGATGAGAGAGTGGAACCCAAGCAGGTTTGAGGCCCTAGTGAAGATCACACAGTGAGTGATACAGGTCTAGCTGATGTAATAAATCAAGACTCCTAATTCCCACTCCAGGGGTCTTTCTCTGTTATTTGAATTGACTCTGTTTTGGATAATTAGGAAGAAAATCTGACATTTCTTGTCTGATTTCAGCTGGTGCGTACTCTGGATATGCAAGTTTTAAATAAGTAGCAGAGCCTGACTTTAACATTATCTGACAAGAATTTCAGCCCAAGAGAACGCTGTGAGATTGCTTCATGAAAAGAATCTGGCAGCTCATCCCATCTCAATTGTAATTCCAAAGAAATTGCCCATCAATTTTATATATGCCCTTATTTGTGCCAAACAACTTTATCATGTCAGACGCAGCAACAATGATTAATTTACTTATACTGCACTCAGTAAGCCATCAGGGTAGTATCTCACCCTTTTTTTCACCTACAGTATTTCTAGAGAGTGCCTTCCTCTCTAAAACTTTCCCAAGTTTAATAAAAATGTCTATTATAAAAACGATTTAGCAGCTTATAAGCATAGTCCTGAGAGCTATCTTCAGAAATTATCAGAAACCTTGGCATAGAATTCAGACAGATAATAAGGATTTAAAATACTTTTCGTGTGACTACGTATTAATTTGAAATGCCAAGTAAGTGGCACCAACATTATTTAGATTCCTTCCATCATCACTTTTCTTTCTATGTCAGTTAAAAAATCAAGAGATTTATTTATAGAGGTCAAAGTTTGTGTTGGTTTGTAATTTACAATGCTCAGTATGAAACTAGTTAATACTATACAGAACAACTGGGATTGTGCTTCCTGGAACTTCTAAGTACTTTTCATAGAAACAGCATAGGCCTAAGCAAAATTAGATTTCAGTTGGTGTTGAGACCAAAAAAGTATCTCCTGACCCTCAGTGTAGTTCTCTCCCCGCTCCATATTCATTACGAATGAAACTGGGAACATGGAGGGTAGACAATAACTTGTCATACTCAGTGTCATGGGGAACCAAGGATGCAGTGGGATTCAGGCTCATTTACGTGTTTATTTATTTATGTTTTCCTCTATGGTACTCAAGTTTTTCTTATCAAGCTGTGAAATTAGATTTGATTCCTATCACAAGTCAAATACTGGAGAGTGTTAAGAAACTTGGTACAACTACAGAACTCTTCATCATTTCAGGTTTAAATTTGGATACCCTTAGGATAACCCAAGGATAACCCATCTGAATCCATCACACCATTCATTTATTCACTGCATTGAATAAATTTACCTTCAGTTTCCAGTAGGATAGCTTACTCATTTTTTAGAAATACAAATATTACAGAGTACTATTCTCCAAGTCAGAAAAATAAGGATCTTTTTAAAAAGTTAAATATACATGTTTTTCTTAATATCTTGAATTTTGAAGTGTTGAAAATAATTAAATGTTCAAAATCAAATTTTGATCAGTTTTAGTGATGTTTTTAATGTAGAAAATTGGCATTTTCATGAAAATGGTATGTAATTATTAATAGTATTTGCTGCTTAGGAATAATAATTTGACAAACTAAAATATTTTAATCAGAGAAGATAGAGAACTGTAGGGGAACAAAATTTACCACCCCAAAATGTCTCTAGTGTGTAGATTATTTTGAGCTGAAAATAATCAAAGCCCAAAGAAAGGCTCAGGACAACACTTTGAGCTTCTCCCTAACTGCCTCAAAGAACACAGACAGAGGACGAGAGTGATCACCATAGATATAATAACTCTAATATGAACTAGATGTGTAGACAGGGAGGAACCTAGCAAAGTCTGTTTGTTAAAATTCCTCTCTGTGTCCCATTGTCTCTGCATGGCCCAGAAAACATTTGTTACCAGACACTTGCTTTTCCATCTTCATGTGAATTTCCTACCCTGTGAAGTCCCAAACCATTACCCCCAACACCTTTTGTCTTTAGCTGAAGATGGTGTTTAAGGCGATGGATTCAGCCATTTTGGCAAGTTATTCAGTTCTCCTGGGTCTCTTCCATGTAAACAAGTTATTAAACTTCTGTTTGATTTTCTTCTAATAATCTGTCTCATGTCATTTTAATTCTTAGATCAGCCAGAAGAACCTAGAGGAGTAGAGGAAAATTCCTTCCTCCTTGACAGAATGTTTTCACACAAGCACCCTCAAGTCAATTAAATATCATTAAAAAATAGCTTTTATTTAAAATAATGTCTTGAATTTTTGAAATATCTGAGATTAAATTATGAGGAAGACAAATCTTTTCATACCTAAACAACATCCTTTGCTCATTATTTTGTCGACAAGTAGAACTTTTCTTTTTCTCTTCTTCTTTAAACTTTCATAGAACAACAAGTAGGTGTAAATTCCAGGCTGATAACTGTGCTTGTCAATAAACAGCATTTGCAAAATATATCACAGTTGTTCATTTTCCTCTGAGAGTCCTTTGACTGCCCTCTGTTCTTTAGGAAATCGTTTTCTTACTATCTGCCCAAAATGGGAAGTACCTAAGAAACCTGTAGAATTATTTCCCAAGGAAGTTCCTTTATATATATAGCTTGCAGAAACTGTAAAACAAAGAATATTGCCCACTGTCCAGTTCTACAAGAATTGAGTCATTAGCCCCTACAGTTACTGACCTGTAAGACACCCTGAAAGGAATTCAAGGCAAAGATAAGGATGAGGCACTCTATGCTCTAGGAAAACAGGCATTACTGTCCCATAGATAACTAGAAACATTTCAGGAGAAAATGTTTATGAACCTGGATTCTTATATCTTCCCATATTTAGAACAGCAGTGAAATCACTAACTGAGATATCTGCTCCTCCTGACCAGCAATAACCTTCTACCAAGATGTGTGCTTGAATGCACACACCCCTTTGCCAAAATCAGACATATATACTGGTCTGCTCCACCTCCAACACAGACACTTCTTTGGAGCAGCTCCGATGCCTCCTGGGCTATCGTCCTCAGTAAGTCCCCAAATAAAACTGAAATTCACAGCTCTCACTTTGTGGGGTTGTTTTTTCAGTAGACAAAGCAACAGTGTGAATGCTATAAGCAAGTGAAACGTGATTGAGTAGTATTCCTCAGATATTTTCTAAAAGATTTAAAAACTGCAAAGGGACATAAAATTTACTCAGAATCAATTTCTTAGGAATATATGGGAGCTAAATTTCTTTCCCAAACTCATAAATTTGAAATTTCCCCTGATGAGTTTTGAGAAATGCAAATACTATACTGGAGAAGCAGAATAGATTTGTGGAGTGGGAAAACTTAGGGAATTTACTTAAAAAAGTATCTTGAGTGTGACCTTGATTGAGTGAAGTCATATAAAAGGAGTTAAGTCCCTTAAGAACTGTCTAGCTGGTTTGTCTCTACCAACTCTGGATGTGATATAACCCAAGTTGTTTTCAGCCTAGATATTGGAACTGCCTCATTAATGGCTGAGCCATTAAAAGATCAGAATAAATGACCCCTAGGGCCTTCTAATCATCTCTCCCATCTGATCCCTACTTCTGGCCTGGAGGTGGTAGATCCATTGTCAATTTAAACCATCGTTGCCATAAGCATTTTGAGATAGCATTATAATTGTTCAAAAATGTTCAATTTTCTGTCGGCAAAATGTGGCTTATTTTTTCAAGATAACAAGGCACATTTTATTATTTTTTTCTTCCCCAGTGTAATTTCAGGAAGGCTTATATTTTAGGAAATCTTTGTATTTGTTTCTTAAAAATCTTTGCTACTTCTTCCAACATTGATATATAGATAGGCTTGTTGGAGAGAATAGAGGTTTATTAACCTTGCTCTCATCACTTGAAACTCAGACAGTCATGTAACTGTTGGCGTTTGGCAAAGTGGACATAGAGTGTACAAAGGAAGTGACAAGGAAAATGATAGAAAACTGGATTAAAAGGGAAGAAAACTTCTTCCTTCAAAACAGAACGCCCTTGAAGGTGTTGGAGCTATATCAGATTGAGAAGGTGATTTCTTAAAGTTCTATTTTTGGTTTCACCTTACCTTGGAGAATGACAAAGGCAAAAGTGGGTGTTGTCCTATACACTGAGAATTTTCTTAGTGTATTAATTGATGTTCTTTGGAGTGCAGGTATCAAAACCTATGTGAAATAATTTAAACTTATCAGAGAAATTTATTTAAACTTGCAGGGGATGTCTCACTGAACCAAAATACAGAGATATAACTAGGATTTCTTTTACTATTAAATGTTTTTGTTTACTTAACACTGCATCCAGGAAATCAATCCATATCAGATCATGTGGATCCTTGCAGTTATTTTAACAGCTGCATAATTCTTGGCTGTGTGAGACCCATCACAGTGTTTGTACCCAGCCTCCTGTGGATGGGTATTGATATTTTCCCAATATTTGCTCTTACATATAATGTCATCACAAATACCTTGTGCATGCGTATGTTATTTTATAGTATGTAGTATGAATGAATTCATTTAGGATGAATTCTTAGGAGTAGGAAAGGGTAAGTTTGCATTAATTATCAAATCCCTTCCATAGGTATGGTCCAATTATCTACTTCCACAGGAGTAAATTAGGCTACTTCTTTCTTCGTAGCCTTGCCAACAGAGTGTGTTGTTTAGCTTTCAATATTTGGCTAATTTTAAGAGAAATTGTATCTGCACATTTTATTATGAGCAAAGTTGAATGTCTTTTCACATGTTATGACTGTAATTCTTATTTGATGAACTGTCTTCACTATTTTGTGTGTCTGAGGGCCTACTTTTCTATAATAATTTTGGATTTGGGGCAGTTTTACCTTTAGTTTTAAATGCTCATTATATATAAGGTAAATTATCCTGTTAATCTACTTTTCATGTGATATTTGTTGAAAATATTTTTCTCTCAGTTTTTCTCTTTTCCTTATTAAAAGGTTTTCTTAAGTGGTTAAATTATCCATCTTTTCTTTTATGGCTTCTAAATTCTTAAAAATACTTTATTTATTGATTTATTTGGTTGTGCCAGGTCTTAGTTGCGGCAGGCTCCTTAGTTGTGGCTCGCTGGCCCCTTAGTTGTGATATGCAAACTCTTAGTTGCGGCATGCATGTGAGATCTAGTTCCCTGACCAGGGATTGAACCCATGCCCCCTGCATTGGGAGTGCAGGGTCTTAACCACTGCACCACCAGGGAAGTCCCCTATGGCTTCTAAATTTTAACAAAATATTAAAATGTCTTCCCCTACCCAGGTTACAAATTATAATTTTTTTTGCTTTAAATATATATATATATATATATATATATATATATATATACATACTGTGATAAGAACACAACCTGAGATCTACCCTCCTAAAGAAACTTTAAGTGTAGTACAATACACTTGTAAAATGCAAATACTGTATTTTTAACCATAGGTACGATATTGTACAGCAGATCTCTAGAGCTTACTCATCTTGCTTAACTGAAACGTTATGCCATCTTTGATTAGTAACTTCCCATTTCTCTCTCCCCCTACCTAGCCCCAGCCACCACTCTTCCTTCCGCTCTTTGATTCAATGAATTTGACTATTTTAGATAGTCCATATAAGTAGAACCATGATTTACATTTATATCTCAGATCCATTTGGAAATTGTTTGTTACTAAAAACAAGTTAATAATTTAAGCTAGACTCCACTGGGCAATTCTTCTGTACTTGGCTAGGATCACTGATGCATCTGTACCCAACTCTCTGTCCCTTGTGGGACATTTGGTCTTGTCCAAAATGTCCATAAGACATTTGGTCCATACCAAATGGTTTTGGACAGAACCAAGTATCAAGGACCTTTTGGTGTGGCTCAAATGTCTTATGGACATTTTGGACAGGCCAAACGTCTGCTAACTCATTCAACACACTCAGCTGGGGTTGTTTACATGGTAACTCAGCAGAGTTCTAAAAGTATAAACAAAAATGTGTAAAGCACCTTCAGGCCGGTTTCAGAACTGATGCAATGTTGCCTCCCCTCAATTCTATTTGACTTGTCAAAGGAGGTCAAAAGGCCAGTCCAGTTTGAGGGGTAAAAAAATAGTCTCCATTTTTGGTGGAAGTAGCAGAAAAATTACATTGCAAAGAGGCATGGATTTAGGAAAGGAAATAATTTATGACCATTTAACACTTTAGTGCATAACTGGGGGTGTGGTGGACCCAGATCCTACTGTTCCCCGACCCAGTTGTGCACATCTTTTTCCAATTATGTGTTCAGTAATGTCACATTGGAATTGTGTTGATTACCATAGGACTGATTGCCATAGTGGGAGTATTTACTTCATGGTAATCAACAAGTGCTATAAACCAAGGCTGCCACCCATCAAGGTGGTTTACCAGCCTACTTCTACAATATAAATACTCTTCTAGAGATTTATCTGCACGTATATGTGCATATATATATTTCTTTTTACCAAAATTACATCATAAATATATGTTCTGTCTTGCAGTCTGCTGATTTTGGTCAGTAATTTTCACCATTTCATTTAAATAAAATTTCAGATGATCAACCATATTAAACATTTTTAATTGACATAAAATATCTTTTTTATACCTGATTATACCTAAAAACCATATGCAGTGTGAAAACTTGTTAACTCTTCCTGAAAAAGATTTTGTTTATGATTTTTAAAATGTCATTTTCTATCATAGCACAGCAAAATTTGGCCTCAGTGTTCTCTTTCAGACATTTTGAACTCCTGACCGAGGTTTAAATTACGTTCTTTTCGTATCTGAGACAGTGTTGAGTAGTGGTTAATGTCTGAGGATCCTGTAGCTAGATTGCTGCTCTGCCACTCTCTAGCTCTGTGATATTAGACAAGTTATATAATCCTGCTCTTTCTCGTAGAGTTACTTTATGTGTAAACTGGGAATGATAAATACCATCACTAATTGATTGTAAAATGCACATTTTTCACTTTCTAATGTCTTTGTTATAGCTCACAATCAATGTAGTAGTTTATTTATCAGCTTCGTTTTCTTTCTTAGTGGCATATAGAAATGGTATATCTTAGATCTTACAATCAACGATACAATGGTATCTTAGATTAAATAAGTTATGATAAAGTTATGTACTTTCTAGAATGATGTCATCTTTATTTATATTGAGCGAGAGAGAGACATGAGCCTAGAACATTGATTAGCTCTATTTTTGTTATTGATAATACTGATGTAGGGATAAATGAGAGCTTTTTAATAGAAATTTTCTCAAATTGATCATTAATATCTTATGATTTGTTAAAACAATTAAAATTTTAACAGAGCTATTAAATTCAAATTAACTTGAATTTTGTGGAGAGAGATATACTATTTTGAGTCATAAAATGAACTGTTTTTAAAAAAAATAAATAATTCTTATGTGGATTTCTAAAAGTTGTAGGAACAGGTCAGCAAAGGCAAAACACTTACCAAAAGAACACTCCTGCAGGTACTGTTACAGTATCACTGAGGAATTCACACTCTAATTAGTACCACTGATGATGATTTAAAATTGTAAATTGGGCACCGTTAATGAAGGTGGTAACTAAATTTAACTATAGGATATTTAGAATAAGCATTTAAAATGAAATATGATTTTAAATTTCAATACTGAATCAATAATAAAATATCTTTTGGCCATCAATTTAAGGGTGGTTTATTAATCTTGACAACATGACTAATGATTCAATTATTTTATGTTTTAAATTATAAAAATATGTTGAGAATTGCAGGTTTGGTGGACTAAAATATTCAACCAATTTTAGGAAACCCATGAGAGAGTACACAGAAAGTTAAGCTAGATCATTTTCTAGATTTTAAAATAAATGATTTTATTTTATTTACAATCTTAAAAAAAGTTGATGCATTTTATTCATTTAGAGCTTTATATGATTATCTTTAAAATTATGGATAACCCAATCAATCAGTTGATTTAAGTTAAAAAAGGAAAAGTATAATCAAACTAGTACCTTGGGATCATGTTAGGCAAAATAGGAAGAGGATTAGATCCACGTAGAGGATAGTTAACTCGTCTCAAGTTTTTGGCATCCTCTAGACATGTCTCCCATTACTGGAATTATTACCCTTAATAATGAAGTATAATTTTCCCAAGTGATTTTAATGGTAAAATGATTTCAATTGCAATGGTAAATAATAGGATCTGGAGATCCAAGCTGTATAAATGAATCTATGACAAACCATTTACTAACAGCAATGAGTTTTATGGAGCAGTTTCAAAGTAAGAAAAAAAAAAAAACCTGGCAAATGAATTGCAATAAAATCTATGACCTTTCAGAAATTTCCTGGACTCACTAACTCTCCTGGACTCAGCAGCTTCTGAGTGTCACCGACAATGTACTTTAATGTAATGCACTTACCAGGAAAAGGTCACTGAAAATAGAAAAGCACATTCAATTGCACATGTCCTAATGTTAATTTATAAATCCAGTGACTTTCTACCTAGGAAAATTAAGAAAAAAGAAACATATCAAAGGTCAAATATATGAAAGAAAAAGAAAAACATAGACTCATTACTTTTTTAGATTAATATCTGAGTGGATGCAATGAAAGAAAAAGAATCATAAGGAAAATTTGTTTTTCTTTGGTTAGCCAGGGATGTTACTTAAACTAAGAATTATGACACTACAGTTTGTGTTTATATTTCCATCACTGTAAGATGTTATTTCTTTCTCATTGATCTTTTACTAATTTGAAATGCCATCTCAAGAATACTTTAAAAACAGACAATTGGAAAGCACTTCTGGTGCAGTGCTTTTATTTTACACATGAAGTAATAAAGTTATATGAAATGAGATTACCTTCACTGGGTCATAATCATTCTTAGCTGTAAAGGCAGAATGAATAGATAACTTTTCTGAGTTCAAGTTCACTGGTATTTTTGCTATGTTATTTTGCCCCCTATGGATACAAATTGTACTCTTTAGCATGAAGGTATTTCCATTCAGCTATAACAGTTCAAAATTCTTGGAAGAGGTGATACATAGAAATGTTTTAGAAAACAAGCCCAGAAAAAATTGTTTCAAAAAATTTGATGCTCGTCCTTTTTATCATATAATTTAATCATGCTAAACCCCAGACTTCTCATTCAAACTAAAAGTGATTACTTTGAAGGCCCTATTAAAGTATAAATTATAGGATTCTTATCATCTTCTGGAATCTACAAAAGAGGTCATGGATGCTTGTGAACATGACCTTATAGTTCATGTTCTATCCATATTCCTTTTGGTAAACCAAGTTTAATCCTTTCTAAGAGTGCTCTCAGACAAAGAATAAAGATTCCCTACAATGGTCTGTGAAACAATGCTATTACTATATAGTTTGTTCACTCATAGATTGTAACTTAGGGGAAAAAAATAACCTTCAGATTTAGATAATTAAATTAATATGTGTCACATGGAAAGAATCCATAACTAGAATTATAAGCAAATAATCATATTTTGTTCAATAAAGAATCATAGCATTTGCAGACACATTGAACTGCTTTTACATGAAACTTTTTAAAATGCTTTATGGATTTGTGTCAAACCATTAAAACTATAGAGACTATATAAATTCAGTGTTTGATTCTGTTTCCATGAAGTTCCAAAGTTTCCATAGTATTGATACCTAAATGTATATAGTTAATTCTACTTCAAGGTATTTAACCATCCTGAAACTTAATTTTTTTCTTTGTAAAATCAAGAGAATAATCATGTAGTGAACAAATTTTGTGAGGCGAGAATCCTTCTCTGAGAATGTGGTTTGGAACTGCATGGTTTATGGAAAATGTCAACTTGTCTCTGGACCTTATTCATATAAACTCTAGCTCTGTGAGATAATCTTAGCCCATCCAGTCTGTAAAAAGCACAAAAGCTGGGGCAGAGAGTGTAGGGGAAATATAATTAATAGCAAAATCGCTTGTCAAACAGAAAATCTCTCCAAAAAGTAGCAGAGGATGAAAACAATTTTATTATTGAATAAACATTAAACCGAAATGTGATGCTCATCACAGGCAATCCACTAAAGAGATCGAAAAGACAAAAAGAAAGCTGACCACTTCATATAGTCAAGCCGATACAACTTACTGCATACATTTTTCAAAATAAACAATAGTTAATCCTCAAGTAAGAGGTCTGGACAGCATCATCTGTCACACATAGTTCATCCTAAATTCACCTGGTAATTAATTGGGGGACCAACCTGTGTTTGTTAATTGCCTTTATCCAAAGAAAACATAAATTTCTTATATCTCTGAAGGGGGAGGTAGGTTTGAAGCCAGGGGCCAGCTGAAGTTAGGCTCCTACTCCACCACAGAAACTGGAAGATGGGGCACCATCTTCCTTGATGATTACATTTTTTAATTTTTAAATTAATTTTATTGGAGTAGAGTTGATTTACAATGTTGTGTTAGTTTCTGCTGTACAGCAAAGTGAATCAGCTATACATGTGCATATATCCACTCTTTCTTAGGTTCTGTTCCCATATAGATCATTACAGAGTATTGAGTAGAGTTCCCTGTGCTATACAGTAGGTCCTTATTAGTTATCTATTTTATACACAGTAGTGCGTATATGTCAATCCCAATCTCCCAATTTATCCCTCCCTCCCTTTCCCTCTTGGTAACCATAAATTTGTTTTCTACATTTGTGACTGTACTTCTGTTTTGTAAATAGGTTCATTTGTACCATTTTTTTTTTTTTTAGATTCCATGTATAAGCTATATCATGATATTTGTCTTTCTCTGTCTGACTTGCTTTACTTAGTATGACAATCTCTAGGTCCATCCATGTCGCTGCAAATGGCATTATTTCCTTCTTTTATATGCTGAGTAATACTCCATTGTGTGTGTGTGTGTATATATGTATACATATGCCATATCTTCTTTATCCATTCATCTGTTGATGGACACTTAAGTTGCTTTCATGCTTCCATATCTTGGCAATTGGAAATAATGCTGCTATAAACTTGGGGTGCAAGTATATTTTTGAATTAGTGTTTTCCTTTTCTTTGGATATATACCCAGGAGTGGAAATGTTGGATCATATGGTAGTTCTGTGTTTAGGTTTTTGAGGAACCTCCATAGTGGTTTCCATAGTGGCTGCACCAGTTTACACCAATAATGTATATGGGTTCTGTTATTCTACATCCTCTCCACCATTTGTTATTTGTAGACTTTTTGATGATAGCCATTCTGACAGGTGGGAAGTGATAACGCATAGTGGTTTTGATTTGCATTTCTATAATGATTAGCCATGGTGAGTATCTTTTCATGTTTTGTTTATCTTTTATCTTTTCAAAACACCAGCTCTTGGTTTCATTGATCTTTTCTTTTTCCTTCTTTCTGGTATTTTTGGTCTCTGTTTTATTTCTTTCCTCCCTGATATTTATTATTTCCTTCCTTTTGCAGACTTCTGGTTTTGTTTGTTCTTTTTCTAATTTCTTTTGATGGTAGGTTAGGTTGTTTATGTGAGATTTTTCTTTTAGAACTTCCCTTTTAGAACTGCTTTTGCTGCATCCCATAAATTTTTTTGTGTTTCCATTTTTATTTATTCTGCAGTGTATTCTGATTTTCTCTTTGATTTCTTCATTTTTCTTTTTTAGTAGTATGTTTTTTAGTCATCACATGTTTGTGTTTTTCCAATTTTTCCTCCTGTAATTAATTTCTAGCTTCATACTATTAGGGTCAGAAAAAAATGTTTGATATAATTTCTATCCTCTTAAGTTTGTTGAGACTTATTTTTGGCCTAGCATTCCACGTGTACTTGAAAGAATGTGAATTCTGCTGTTTTGGGATGGAATGTTCTGTAGATATCTATTAAGTCCAACTAGTCTACTGTGTCGTTGAAGACCTCTGTTGCCTTATTGATTTTCTATCTGGGTGATCTGTCCACTGATGTCAGTGGTATGTTAAAGTCCCCTACTAGTATTGTATTACTGTCAGTTTCTCCCTTAAAGTCTGTTAAAGTTTGCTTTATATATTTAGATGCCCCTGTATTGGATGCATATATGTTAACAAGTGTAGAATCTTCTTGTATTGATGATCCCTTCACAGTTATATGATGACCTTCTTTGTTTTTTGTTATAGACCTTGTTTTAAAGGGTATTTTGTCTAATATGAGTATTTCTACCTCCACTTTCTTGTCAGTTCGGTTTGCATAAAATATCTTCTTCCATCCTCTCACTTTGTCTGTAATGTGTCTTTAGTTCTGAAGTGTGTCTCTGGTAAGCAACATATAGACAGGTCTTACTTTTTTATCTAATCAGCCACCCTATGTCTTTTGAATGGAGCATTTAGTCCATTGATGTTTAATTATTAATAGTTATATACTTATTGCTATTTTATACTTGTTTTCTTGTTTCTGTACTTCTTTGTTCATTTCTTCTTCTTTTTGTTTCTTCCCTTGTGGTTTGGTGATTTGCTTTAGTAGTATAATTGTGTTCCTTTCTCTCTAGTTTTTGTGTATCTATTGTAGGTTTTTGGTTTGAAAATACCATGGGGTTCAAATATGTTGACCTACAAGTATATCTACATTTTTAAACTGGTAATCATTTAAGTTCAAACACATTCTAAAAGATCTACATTTTTTACTCCTTTCCACACATGTTGGAAACATGTTTGTGTTTCCAACAAAGATACATGCTGTGTCTTTGATGTCATATTTACATCTTCATCTTTATCACACATTCATTCTTGTAGTTGATTTTACTTTTTTATATTTTAATCTTTGTACTAGCTCGTTTAAGTGGTTGATCCTAGCCTTTAATACATGTTTGCCTTTCCTACTTCAATTTTTCCTTTCCTATGGACTCTTACTTATTACAGCTTTTTCTTTTCCATTTAGAGAAGATCATTTAACATTTCTTTTAGGGTAAGTTTAGTAATGGTGAACTCTTAGATTTTGCTTGTCTGAGAAGTTCTTTATCTCTCCTTCAATTCTAAAGTGTAATCTTATTGGGTAGAGTATCCTAGGTCACAGGTCTTTCCCTTTCAGCACTTTGAACGTAAAATGTCACTCTCTTGTGTCCTGCCAAGTTTCTGCAGAAAAATCAGCTGATAGCCTTTTGGGAATTCCCTTGTATATGACTCTTTGTTTTTTTCTCTTGCTGCCTTTAGAATTCTCTCTTTATCTTAAAATTTTGCCATTTTACTTATGGTATGTCTTGGTGTGTGTCTGTTTGGGTTCATCTTTGTTGGGACCCTCTGTGCTACCTGTACCTGGAAAACTGTTTTCTTCTTCAGGTATGGGAATTTTTTACTTATAATTTCATCAAATGCACCTTTGACGCTTTATCTCCCTCTTCTCCTTCTGGGACCCCTATATTCTGAATGTTGCTATGCTTGATGTTATCCCAGAGAGCTCATAAACTGTTATCACTTTTTAAATTTGTTTTTCTTTTTGCTGTTCTGACTGGGTGGTTTCCATTATTCCATCTTCTAGATCACTTATGCATTCTTCTATGTCACCAAGTCTGCTATTAACTCCTTCTAGTGTGTTTTCCATTTCAGTTATTGTATTCATCAGTTCTGGTTGGTTCTGTTTCATATTTTCTATTTCCTTGTTACAGTTCTCACTGTGTTCATGTATTCTTTTCCCTAACTCAGTTAGCATTCTTATTACTTATGCTTTGAATTCTTTATCTGGTAATTGTTTATTTCCATTTCATTATTTGTTTTCTCAGGGTTTTTTTCTTGTTCTTTCAATTGAGATCAATTCCTCTGTCTTTTCATTTGCTTAACTTTCTCTGTCTATGAAATAAGTGAAACAGTTACCTATTGTGGTCTTCAAGTGGTATCCTTATGTGGGAGCATCCTTATACAGTCTGCATGTGCCCAGGGGCTTTGGTGGGAGAGCTGTGTCATCTCCCTTTTCCTCTGAGTCCTCTCCCAGGGACACAGGTCCCAACCTCATTACTTCTCTTCCTATGCAATTCTGTGTGGATCTTTCTTACAGCCTTGGTTGTACAGGAGTCTTTCTGCCAGTTTCCAATTAGTTTTCAGTGAGAATTTCTCTGCATATATATGTATTTTTGATGTGTTCGTGTGTGGAGGTGAGTTCCATGCCATCTTGATCTTCTGTCTCTCCACAAGACGTTTTAATGCTGGGGCTGATTATATTATAAACCTGTGAGTCCCCATGAAATTCAGAACATTTTTGTTTTCCCATTGTAGCTCTCTGATTACTTTGTAAAAATATTTAAGCCAGTGTAGGAATCTGAAAATAGTTTTGATCTTGCAGGGAAGCAGAAAGCTCAGCTCAGCATTAGCAAATGGGCAAAACAATTGAATATTTCTAGTTATATACAGTGACTAGGGAGAGATAAAGAGAGGAGCTTGTCTGTCAGCTTTCTCTCTGCTGGAGGAGGAAAATCTAAAGAGTTGGAAGATTAGGCTATTATTTGTATGCACACACACACACTCTCAAGCACGCGCGTGCATGCACACACACACACACACACACGGTGTAGCTAAGATCTGAATCCAGAAATTGCAGGATTCCAAAAATCATATTTTCAAGTGAGGTTTCGATTAACTTAGATCTTAGTAGATCAAATACATTTGCAACTCAAAATATCATTAAACTAGTTTCATTAAGACTTAGAAATATTTTGCAGCTCAGTTTGAAAAGAGATTAAACCTATGTCTCATTAATGAAAAAATCTCACCTTGTTTGTCTTTTGATGAAGTGACATGAATCAGTTCTGTCTCCTAGTGTTGAGTTTGAAGTTTCATCCTTCATGTATCAATCAAGTCAGCCCTGAAATGGACCTACAAGCTGCATCTGGTATCTCTGCCTCAAAAACTGTTTGTTGGATATGTTGACTTCATTAAGCAATGAAAGGGGAGCTGTGTGCTTTCATTTCTATTTGTCCATCATTATAAGGCATGTGGGAAAATAAGAAAGTTCAATAGGCATGGGATCAAAGTTGTATTTCAGAAGATGCTGAAGATGATAAGATTTTGGTTGGAGTTGGAATACATCTAATTCACAGGAGGAATTTTAATAGTATATCCTTTTATATATGTATGTGCAAGTGTGTGTGTGCACACGTGAGAGAGAAAGAGAGACAGGGAGGTTGAGAGAGAGAAACTGTTACTTAAAACATGTTTCCCTTGGAGAGGCCTTCAAGATGCCAGAGGATTAAGACGTGGAGATCACCTTCCTCCCGACAAATACATCAAAAATGCATCTACATGTGGAACAACTCCTACAGAACACCTACTGAACGCTGGCAGAAGACATCAGACTTCTCAAAAGGCAAGGCACTCCCCACGTACCTGGGTAGGGCCAAAGAAAAAAAGAAAAAAACAGACACAAAAGAATAGGGACAGGACCTGCACCTTTGGGAGGGAGCTGTGAAGGAGGAAAAGTTTCCACACACTAGGAAGCCCCTTCACTGGCAGGGATGGGTGGTGGTGGGGGAGCTTCAGAGCCACGGAGGAGAGCTCAGCAACAGGGGTGCAGAGAGCAAAGCAGAGAGATTCCCGCAGAGATGATCGGTGCCAACCAGCACTCACCAATCTGAGACGCTTGTCTGCTCATCCGCTGGGGCGGGTGGGGGCTGGGAGTTGAGGCTCAGGATTCAGAGGTCAAACCCCAGGGAGAGGACTGGGTTGGCTGGGTGAAGACAGCCTGAAGGCGGCTAGTGCACCACAGCTAGCCGAGAGGGAGTCAGGGAAAGTCTGGACCTGCTGAAGAGGAAAGAGACCATTGTTTTGGGGTGCTCGAGGAGAGGGGCTTCCTTCCCCCCGTCCACAAAAGGCAGAATACTGCCTAAGCGAGGTGCAGAGACAGGCATGAGCCACGGTTATCCTCTTGGAGACCAGAGAAGGGCAGGAAATGAATGCTGCTGCCGCTGCTACCAAGAATCCTATGTGCGAGTACAGGTCACTACCCACACCCCACCCAGGAGCCTGTGCAGACCACCACTACCAGGGTCCCGAGATCCAGGGACAACTTCCCCAGGGAGAACACACAGTGCACCTCAGGCTATTGCAATGTCATGCTGGCCTCTGCTGCCTCAGGCTTGCCCTGCATTCCAGTTATGACTACGGTACCCCTCCCTCACCCCAGCCTGAGTGAGCAAGAGACCCCTAATCAGTTGCTGCTTTAACCCCCTCCTCTCTGGGTGGGGAACAGATACCTGAGAGAAACCTACACACATAGGCGTGGCCAAAACCACAGCTGGACCCCAGGAGCTGTGTGAAAAAAGAAGGGAAAGGGAAATTTCTCCATGCAGTCTCAGGAGCAGCGGATTAAATCCCCACAATCAACTTGATAAACCCTGCATCTGTGGAATACCTGAATAGACAATGAATGTTCCCGTAATTGAGGTCGTGGACTTTGGGAGCAACTGTGGACTTGGGGTTTGCTTTCTGTGACTGATTTGTTTCTGATTTTTATGTTTATCTTAGTTTGCTTTTTAGTGCTTATTATCATGGGTGGATTTGTTTATTGGTTTGGTTGCTCTCTTTCTTTATTATTTTTTAAATTTTATTATATTTTTTCCTTTTTTTTTTCTTCCTCTTCTTCTGAGCCATGTGGCTGGCAGGGTCTTGGTGCTCCAGCTACGTGTTAAACCTGAGCCTCTGAGGTGGGAGAGCTGAGTCTAGGACATAAAGATGTTATAAAAAATAAACAGTAAAAGAAAGTTTCCCTAATTAGATGAGAAACCTGAAAATATAAGAAATTGTGTCTCATTTACTATTATATTCTCAAAAATTACAAATACCACAGATATACTAGATAATAAATAATATTTAATTGAACAATAGTAAATATATTATGTAAGAGCTGTGGAATATATTTAAAATTACATTAATTCTTCCATTTATACAAGGAAATTTTTTTTAAAAATCAATATTATTATCCATCAGTTTCTGTTTAATTGTGGGTGGGGTTCGAATAATCCAGATCTAGTTTTGGGTAAGACACTGCTAATTTTTCCAGTTAAAGCAGGAAACAGGCACCATGACTCATTGGTTATGTCTTGTTTTTATGCATTCTATGCTGAGACATTTTTGCTTTATCAGTAGCTCTGGTAATTCTAGAGGGCTATTGACATCAAGCTTCCCTCATCTCTAGTTTTTCTCAACCATGTATCTAATTATTTTCCATTTTTTAATGTCTGAGTAGTATTCCATTGTGCAGATACCCCACAATGTGTTTATCCTTTCACTTGTTAATGGACATTTGCCCCATTTTCATTTTTTGTATATTGTGCATAAAGTTGCTATGACCATTCACATATCAGTCTTTTGGGGTACACATGTATTCATTTCTCTTTTGTACATAGCTAGGAGTGAAGTTGCTCCTTTGTATACTATATTTAAGTTTATGTTGTGAGGAATGAAAAACTGTATTCCAAGTGTCTGTAACGTTTAATCTTGTTTTCCCACCAGCAACATATAAAATTTCTAACTGCTGCAAATCCTTGCCAACATTTGGTACTGTCTGACCTCACACTGTCAGTCTTTGTAAATTTTATTCATTCTCATGGGTGTTCGATGGTGTATCTTTATGTATAAATAATTGCAAGTCATTCTTTTCAAGTGCACAAGAAATAATTTACAGAAATTGATGAAGCTGACACACATGAAACAGAATGTGTTTCTTTATCTCTGGTCATACTCCCTCTCCTGAGGTCTATCTAATCTGCTATCTACAGCAGCTTTCTATGTTTACTGCATGGTACATATATTTCTAATTACTTATATATGTGTTGGTGTACACTTTTTAAAAAAATTTTGAAGTATTGGACCTGACAAAAAAATTTGCAAAAGGAGTACAGAAAGTTCCCATATACTCTACACCCAACTTCCCCTAATGTTAACATTTTTGCATAAGTATGGTATGATTAGCATAACCAACAAATTAATATTGCTATATAACTATTACTAAACCACATGCTTTTTTCAGATTTTGTCAGATTTTATACTAATTTTCTTTTCTGTTCCAGGATCAAGTATAAGATCCATAATGCACTCATTTGTCATGTTTCCTTAGTCTCCTCCAATCTATGACAGCTCCTAAATCTTTCTCTGCCTTCCATGACCTTGACATTTTGAAAGAGTATTGATCAGTTGTTCTGTAGACTGTTCATCAATTTGGGTTTAACTAATGTTTTATCACTATTAGATTGAAGTTATGCATTTTTGGAAAGAAAGAGGTATGCCCTTCTCATGCTTTATATCAGGGGTTACATCATGACAGTACACCAGTACTAATGTTAACCTTGCTCACTTGGTTCAGATAGTGCCTTCCAGGTTTCTTCACTGTAAATGTATTATTTTCTCCTTTGTCGTTAATAAATATCTTGAGGGAGAAGCATAGAGATGATGGAAATCTCTTGTTTCTCCTTTAATTTTGCCAACAAATTTTAGCATTCAGATTGGATCTGGACTACAAAGTGATTACTTTGATATTTGAGTAATGATTTTCTATTTCCCTCATTCTTTCTACATGCATTAATTGGAATTATTCTGTAACCTCAATTTATTTACTTATTTATTTATAGCAGTAGAGGTTCATAAATATTTATTTTATTTTCTGAGTCAGAACCCAATGTGATCATTATCTAATTTTTTGCTCAAAATTTTCTAGCTTTAGCCTCTGAAAGCTTTTTAGGTTGTTTTCTGTGCCATTTCAATGTCTTCATACTTTTTTGAACATTTCCTTATTTTCAGGCACTGTAATGTGCTCCAGACTCATCTCAAACTCAACCACGTCCTCAAGAATTCTTGATCCCTTTTATTAGAGAATGACTTGTCTTTTCATTCACTTAACAGGGCTTCATTCACTTATCCATGCAACAAGTGTTTGTAATTTTGGCAAAATCCCATTTCTCAATATTTTTCTTTTATGGATCATGCTATATGGCATAAAACAAACACAGTTTCTAACCCAAAACTACAGGATTTTTCTCTATATATTCTTCTTGATGAGTTAAAGTTTTAAATTTTAGATTTCAGTCTATGCTTCATGTTTATTTAATTTTTGCCTAAGTTTTGAGGTATATATTGAAGTTGAATTGGTCCAGGACCATATGTTGAATAAATAAATTTTTCTTTACTTAATTACCTTTGCATCTTTATAAATAAATAGCGGACTATATTTTGTATGTCTGTTTCTAGGATGTCTAATCTTTTCATTCATCTATAGGTTTTTCTTTTTGCCCATAACACCATATCTTGACTACAGCAACTTTTTAGTGAAACTTAAAATCAGAAAGTCTAAATTTTCCAAATGAATTTTTCTTGTTGCACTTGTTTTGGTAATTCTGGTTACTGTCTCTTTCTGTATAAATTTTGAATTGAAGTATAGTTGATGTGCAATGTTTCAGGTATACAGCAAAGTGATTCAGTTATACATATATGTGTATATATGGGTATATATATGTGTATGTGTATATATATATATATATTCTTTTTCAGATTCTTTTCCATTATAGGTTATTGCAAGGTATTGATTATAGTTCCCTGTGCTATATATACAGTAGGTCCTTAATGTTAATCTGTTTTATAAGTAGTAGTGTGTATCTATTAATCCCAAATTCCCAATTTATTCCTACACCCCCTTCCCCTTTAGTAAGTTTGTTTTCTGTGTCTGTGAGTCTATTTCTGTATTGTAAATAAGTTCATTTGTATAATTTTTTATATTCTACATATAAATGATATCATATGATATTTGTCTTTCTCTGTCTGACTTACTTCACTTAGTATGGTAATCTCCAGGTCCATCCATACTGCTGCAAATGGCATTATTTCATTCTTTTTTATGACTGAGTAACATTCCATTGTGTATATATACTGCCTCTTCTTTATCCATTCATCTGTCAGTGGACATTTAGGTTGCTTCCATGTCTTGGCTATTGTCAATAGTGGTCCTATGAACATTGGGGTGCATGTATCTTTTCGAATTAGAGTTTTTATATTTTCTGTGTACACGCCCAGGACTGGGATTGCTGGATCGTATGTTAACTCTGTTTTCAATTTTTTAAAGAACTTCCATCTCCATAGTGGCTGCACCAATTTACATTCCCACCATCTTCCTATATAAATTTAACATAAGCTTGTCAATACTGCAAAAATGCCTACACGAAATTAAGTTGGGTTTTCATCACTCTGTAGATCCATTTGGAGATATTGACATTATAAAATGTTAATGATTGCAGTCCATGAACTCAATATAGTTATTTATTTATTAGAACACCTTTGATTTCTTTTTTCAGTTTTGTAATTATCAACATGCAAATCTTATACATATTTTGTTAATTCCTAGATATTTATTTTTCCAGGTGCTATTATAAATGTTACTTTAAAAAAATCAATTTCCAATTGTTCACAGCCCTTATTCATAACTGAAATTGAATTTTTCATATTGACTTAGTACCCTGGGGCATTTCCAAATTCATTAAACAAATTTAGGGCTTTTTATAGATTTGGGGGATATGTAAATACCAGGCCTTACATATAGAGAGATTTATTTCATCATTTTCAATCTGTATGCTTTTATTTCTTTTTCTTGTGTTATTTCATTAGCTAGGATTTCAAAACTAGTGAGAGAAAGTTTTCTTGCCTTGTTCCTATTCTTAGGGGAAATGAGTACTGATTCTTTACTCAGTTGTGTCAAGTCTGTGATAAGCTTGTTGAATACGATTTATCAGTTTTTACTGTTTTTTATTTCTACCATTTTATTAGAGTTGTAGTTTGCATCAGGCTGATGCAATTTCACATTTGTTCTTGCATATTGTCCATCTTTCCATCATGTTTTTTAACATGTTAATCAGAGAGATATTTAACAGTCCCTATGAGGTAATTCCAACTTCTGTGTCACCTGAGTCTGTTTTTATTGATGGCTTTGTCTCATGGCAGTGTGTTACATTATTGTGTGCCTTTTAATTTTTGTTGAAAAATGGACAGCTTTTGTAAGATTGAAAGCCTGAGGTGAATCATTTTTGTTATTGGCTATGTGGATATTTTTACTTCTGGCCCAGGGCCATCCTATGTCCAGAGAGAAATTTATTTACATTATAATAATTGAATAAAATAATGAATGAGAATTTCTGCAAAATGTTAGTTGCTTCCTGGATGCCATAAGCAAATACGAGAGCTTGCATTTCTTTTAATATTTCAGTTAGACCGAGAGGAAGCTCACAAATGAAAATATAGAATATTGTTGATGTTAAGCATTATATTGTTTACTCTTTTAACTCCAGAAACTAGCTCATAGCTTGGAGTATTATAATTGGCTAATAGGCATTGCTGAATGAACAAATGAATGAATGAATGCATGAATACATGACCACACAAAAGGAATAGATTGTTGCTAGATTTTGGAGGCACATGAGTGACAGATTCATGAATCAGGATGATTTGACATCTATAAGTTTAATAAAAGTATTAAACCACATAGAACAACATGAAGTTCTCATTTCAAAGCTATTGGGTTGGCCAAAAGGTTCCTTCAGTTTTTAAGCACAAATAAAAAACAAATTTTTCATTTTCACCAAGAACTTTATTGAACAACATATTCACTGTTTTGTCCCACTACCTTCTGCTATTTTTCAGGCATCTTTATAATTCCCAAAACATGTTAGCTTTTTGAGCAAATAACTGTTCCATGTGCCTTTTACAGTCTTCCAGGGAATTGAAATTTTTCTATTAAGAGAATTTTGTAAAGACCAGAATAAATGGAAATGCCAAGGTGCAATGTCTGGTGAATACGGCAGGTAAATCAGAACCTCCCAGCCAAGCTGTAACAGTTTTTGCTTAGTGATCGAAGAAACATGCAGTCTTGCGTTATCCTGATGGAAGATTATGTGTTTTCTGTTGACTAATTCTGGATGCTTTTCATCGAGTGCTGCTTTCAGTTGGTCTAATTAGGAGCAGTACCTGTTGGAATTAATCGTGTGGTTTTCCGGAAGGAGCTCATAATAGAAGACTCCCTTCCAATCCCACCATATACACAACATCACCTTCTTTGGATGAAGACTGGCCTTTGGTGTGGTTGGTGGTGGTTCATGTCACTTGCCCCAAGATCTCTTCTGTTCCACATTATTGTACAGTATCCACTTTTCATTACCCATCACAATTTGTTTTAAAAACAGAACATTTTCATTACGTTTAAGTAGAGAATTGCATGTGGAAATACGGTCAAGAAGGTTTTTTTGGCTGAACTTATGTGGAACCTGAACATCAAAGTGATTCACATAACCAAGCTAATGCAAATAATTTTCAATGCTTGATTTGGATATTTTGAGTATGTCGGCTGTCTCCCGCTTGGTATAACGTTGACTGTTCTCAATTAATGTCTTGATTTGATTGCTATCAACTTCTAGATAGATGGCTTCTACTAGAGCCATCTTACAGGAAAAACCAAATGAACCTTTTGGCCAACACAATACTTTACACTATTAGGAAACTATGTTAATTACATCTGTGTAAATATCATAAGTCAATGAAAAAGAAACCATTCCCTTATACAGGCATACCTCATTTTATTGTTCTTCACATTATTGTGTTTCATAGACACTCTGTTTTTTTACAAATAGAAGGCTTTTGGAAACCTTGTGTCTAGTAAGTCTGTTGGTGCCATCTTTTTCCAACAGCACCTGCTCACTCTATGTTTTTGTGTCACATTTTGGTAATCCGTACAGTATTTTAAACTTTTTTATTATTAGTATATTTGTTATGGTGATCTGTGATCTTTGATATTATTACTACAACTTGCTGAAGGCTCAGATGATGGTTAGCATTCAGGGCAATAATGTATTTTTAAATTAAGGTATGTGTGTTATTTTCTTAGACATACACACATAATAGACTATAGTCTATTGTAAACATAACTTGTATATGCACTGGGAAACCAAAAAATTAATGTGCCTTGCATTATTGCAATATTAGCTTTATTGTGGTGGTCTGGAATTGAATCTGCAGTGTATATGAGGTATGCCTGTACCTTTCCTTGGAAAGGATTGAGAATGATTTCAGAATTTCCGTAATATAGAATATTTAGGAGACTCTTTGTAATGCATTAAAAAGGAGTGAGTTCTTTAATTTAGCCCAAAGAAATGTTTTAATATTAAAGAGCTACCTGTGTGAAAATATTAGTGCCAAGAAAGTAATTTGATTTCTCATGGAAAGACCTAGTGAGATATTTGGAAACTGGAAAAAGAAAACACAAAAACTAAACTAAAAAAAAAAAAAAAAAAAGAAAAAAGAAAATGCAGAGGACAAAGCAAGGATAAAGACTTATAAAGAGAAGCATAAATTACAAGCAGGATCTTTTGATGTCTCTAACTTGATTAACAGGAAATAGATGCAATTTTTATGTCCTTCAAGACCAATAAAAGAATATGCTTCTATGAAATAAGGGGGCAAAGGGTTGAGTCTATCAACTGAGGGAGAGAATATGGAAAGAGACCTCAGCCATGTGAACTGGGTTTCATATTTTTCTATGTTAGAAATATCTAAAAGCTCCTACATTATCATACACAATTTCTGGGCTTATATCAGAAATGGAAAGTCAAAGACTGAAAGACAAAGCATCTCTCTGAATGCAAATAAAATAATGCACTAAATTAAATGAAAATAAAATTCACTTCCTAAGTGCTTCAACTTTATTCTTGCTTAAAATAATCGCTTAGTTTCTTTATTAACATTTGCTTAGTCATTCAGCAAATTCATGTTTGTCCCCTTTGTTACAGGAATTTTTTTTTTTTTTTTTTTTTTTGGCCATGCAGCACAGCATGAGGGGTCTTAGTTCCCCGACCAGGGATCCAACCCATGCCCCCTGAAATGGAAGTGTGGAGCCCTAACCACTGGACTGCCAGGGAATCCCCTATTATAGGAATATTTGATAATTCTTTATATTATATTCAATAATGGCTGTGACTACCAAATTAAGTTTTATAAGTAAAAGATAATAAAGCAAGTGATTAATTTAAAGAGGAGATTATAATTAGAATCATGGACCAAATTTTGGAACGATTTCAGATATCCACCATTTATTTAGCTTATTGACGATCTTGTACATAATTTTCTGGAAAATAAAAACTTTGGCAAAAAAAATGTTTCAAGGGAACTGATTTTGATTGATATACATGGAGAGGAACTTTTATCTCCAAATTTGCATGAAATATATATGAATGAAGGAAAAATACTTCTGTTGCCACAAACACATTTTTTTATATTTAATACTTGAATAAATTTATCTATTAAAATCCATCGGAGTGTAACTTCCCTATGTGCAGACATGCTTTCTTATTTGACACTTTATAGCAAATAATGAGTTCATTCATTTTAGAATGTGAATGGATAAGAAGGAATTGAAAAAACAATTTAGCTCAACCTCATAATATTCTACCAATACATTAGATTTTCTTTGTGCTTGTTATAAAATAACAATAAAACTGGTTTCTTTTTTGTTGTTGTTATTTTCTACAAATGCTTGTGCTTCTTAGGAAAAGAAAGTCAGTGGTAATACAGGTATCTGAACTTCCTAGAAAATTGCTTATTTATTAATCTGTGAGCTTTGTTGTTGTTGCTGCTGCTGCTGTTGTTTTTAGATTCCACGTATAAGTTAGGTCATTGATATTTGTCTTTCTCTGTCTGACTTATTTCACTTAGCATAATTCCCTCAAGGTTCCTCCATGTTGTGGCAAAAGGCAAGATTTTCTTATTTTTAATTGCTGGAAAATACTTCATTGTGTGTGTGTGTGTGTGTGTGTATAATCACATAAAATACAAATTTTGTATATTGATCTTGTATGCTGCAACTTACTGAATTTGTTTATTAGTTCTAACAATATTTTGGTGAACATTTTATTTTTAAAGTAAACTCATTGAAGTGTAACATGCAGAAAAGTCGACAAATCATAAGTTCAGCATATATAAATTTCTTTACTCTCTAACCAGCAATTGTAAGAGTTCTAATTGTTCCACATCCTCACCAACATTTGATGTTTTTATTAGTTTTAAATTCTAATGAGTGTGTAATAGTATTTCATTGTGTTTTTGCATTTGATAATTTTAGAAGCTATTCTAAGTGGTATCATGTAATATCTCATTTTCAAAATTTTTTGCTAGTTTATAGCCAATTCAGTTGATATATTTTTGTACATTGACATTGTATTCCACAATTTTGCTCAATTATCTTCTTAACTATTATATCTATAGATACTTTGAGATTTTCAATGCACAATATCACATCATCTGCAAATAATGGTGGATTTATGTTTTGCTTTTACTCTATATACATTTTATCAAACAAGTTTTCTTCATTGGAAGACTGCAGCATTTGAAACATCATCTAGAAAGCAAAAGAGTGCTTTACAATTTATTTTCCCCTTTCGTTATTTCTGTATCAGCATGGTAACATTTCTCAAAGAAAAAACACATTTAAAATGAAAAGAAAAAAGAGTAGTTGATAATGAAGAAATCTGTCTTAGGAAGGCCTGAGGGAATCACCCAATGCATAGTTCTTTGTGTCCTTAGAAGACAGGATGACAGATGGCAGAAAAATCTGAGGTTTTCTTCCTGAGATCTGGGCTTCAGGGGAATCCAAGGGCTTCCCCTCCAGGAAGATGTGATGATGATTGATACTGACCAAGAGATGCACAGGGTTAAAAGAGCAACAATACAAATACCGGAAAGCTGTACTCAGAGGCTATGAGCTATCTATACTTCTTGAAAGAAACCCATCTCATTTATTCTCCGGAATCAGAGCCTGTCAGAAAAACCTTGCACAGTTAATATTATAAGGAGAGACAAAACCATTGGAAACACTTGCAGGTAGGGGTTTTACCTCAGAGATTTTGTAAATCCAGAGAAAAATATTGATCAAAACATGCAAATTTGTTATAACCTATTTTTGTTGTTGTTAGAATCAAGAGGCCATATCTGTAAGGAACAACTCTGAATATTCCATCAAATTACCATGCCTTTTATAGAAAAGAGGTTTGCACTGAATGAAGGAGAGCAGCTATAAGTGCAAGTAGACAGTAGCCAAACAGACACTATTTCCCATTCACAGAGATGAGCTTTTCTTCTTACACCTACAGATTACAGATATCTACAAGAAGTGGTCTATTGTTTAGAGATGTTGATGTCATTCACATGTTCAGAGTTGTAGAAGAGAAAATTCCCACATGTACAGGACATCTAAGAGGCCATAACCATTATTCTGACTTCATATATGTTAGACTAAAACTTGTGCACACCTATTTTTAAAAATTATTGCTTGCCATGTTCTCTGTATTCAACACAAATGGCACATCAATATATGTACTTAGTTGAGTAGTTGCCATAATGAATAATATCTATATCGCTTAAGACAAACACAAGTTATTTGCTTATAGTTCTGTAACTTGGGCTGGAATCAGCTGGGTGGTACTTCTGTTGGTCTTGTCTGCAGTCTCCCTTACAGCTATTGTCATCTGATAGCTTGACTGAGGCTGGATGGTCCAAGAGAGTCTCACTCACATGGCTGGTGGTTACTTGCATCTGCTGTCTGGGGTGCCTTGTTCGCCTCCATTTAGACCCTCCAGCAGAATAGCCTGCTGGAATACATGGTGGTAGCAGCATTCTGAGAGGGCAAATACCAAATGCTCAAGCACTTATCAAGCCTCTGCTTGCCTCAGGTTTGCTGATTTGTCATTGGCCAAACCAAATAACATAACCAAGGCCTGAGACTTGAAGTGTGATGTAGATACTGGGAGGTATGATTCATTGGAAGCCATTGATTTAACAGTCTAGTCTGATTGCTCAGTGTAAATAAAATCATAGGTTATTTTTCTCATTTATTCTCTTGGTTTCATTTATCTTTTAATATTTTTTGGAAATAAGTTTAGATTTACGGAAGAAGCCAAAAAATGTACATAGAGTTCCCGTGTACTTTTCACTCATTTCCCCTAATGTTGACATCTTACATAACCATAGTACAACTGAGAAAACAAGAATTAACCATTAGCACAATATTATTAACTAAATTGCAGTCTTTATTCAGCATTCATTAATTTTCCTACTAACATCATTTTTCTCTTTCTGGATCCATTCTAGGATTCTGTATTATTCCATCTCCTTAGTTTTCTCCAATCATGACAGTTCCTTAATCTTTCCTTGTCTATCATGACCTTGAAACTTTTGAAAAGGGCTGGACAGTTATTTTGTGAAATGTCTCCTGATCTGGATTTGCCTGATGCTTTTTCATGATTGAATTAAGCATGAGCGTTTTCAGCAAGTATATCACAGAAGTGAAATTGTGCCATTCTCAATGCATCTGTTAGGAAGTACACAATGTCAGTAAGTAATGATATGCTCGTGCTATGAACTTTGCTCACTTGGTTAAGATGGTGTCTTCCAGGTTTCTGAAAATATGTATCTTTTCCTAAACACAGCCCTGGAATCAACTAGTTTTCCAGGAGAAAGGAAGACTGAGTTTTAAAATATGCTATTAACCCTTTCCTTCTCAATTTCTTAGTGTTGTCTCACAAAATACGGGGTAATATAATTCATTTTCCTCAAATATTTTGTATTTTACCTGGAAGTATTGTCTTACAATACTTTTTTATATTTGACTATTTCTACTGAGTGAATTGCCCCTCATCTTAAATTTCAATAAATTTTCTCCCACCCATCTCTAAGATTTTTCATAATTAGATTCCTTCCCTCTGTATTTTTAAACATCAGTTAAGATACTATCAAAGTTCACTCAGTTAAGTAGTACAAGATATTTACTGATGAGAAACATGCATCTACAGTTTAGTGGCATGACAGACCCTTGCAACACTCTCAGATAGCAACTCATCAAAATAATTTTTTTTGGTGTTTTGTGTCCCAACATGTCTGCCTTGCAAGCACAGGCACTGACTTGCTTGTTTGTTCTGAACTACATTTCAAGTATGTTTTTGTGATAAACAACCTTGGCAGATAGAAATAGTGTCAGACTTGTTAACTGACCGTTTATAATAGAATTACGTTGTAACCTCAGTGCTCCTTTCCTGTAATGTAACCCATTGTATGTAGAGGCATCGTTTGGCCCTCTTTGCATTTTCCAGTAAGAAGTTGGGCCTCCGGAAATGACACAAGAAAATACAAATACACTTGATAATCCTATTGTTGTGAGTAATTAAGTTCTTTTTCTCTGATCTAGGAATATCATGGCTTCTAGTAGGGTAAAATCTCAGACTCTGCACAGGTCTTTTACCTGCCTATGACTTTCTTTCCTCTCTATCTCTGGCACCCTGTTAAACTGTAGACAAACATAAATGGAGGAGATTAGTATCAGATGGGGATGCCAAACTGTGGGGAAGACTGGTTAAAATAAATGAGTGGTATATTTAAAAAAAAAAAAGATGAAGCATTTGGATTCATGGGGAAAAAAAGATACTTGAAAGTATGTGTTTGTGCCCAGAATGCAATAAAAACTCAGCTACCTCAGTTAAAACTCAGCTACCAATGAATATGTTATTTTATTCTCTATGAGATTATATTGGAACTTTATTTTGATTATTTTTAATTCTCCAAATAGTATTAGAATAAATGCTAATGAATAAAAGTAAACAGTATACAATTTGATACTGGAAAGAGTTATAGAACTACTTTATTCTTTCTCAGCCCAGCCTACCCCTTCAGCAGTAAGCACTGCTAATGACAGTGTTTACTTTTGCATAAAAATCAATAGGAATATAGGTGAATACATACAATTTTAGTTAACATTTTAAATACAATTGGGGTCATGCTTCATATAATTATTTTTTCTTCCTAATATAACAGATATCTGGATAATCTTTAATGTTAGTGTATTTGGAGCTACCTCATACTTATACCTCATAATTGCTGCTAACCTCTAAGTGAACTAAATATTGCTCAATATATTTAACTATTCCTCAACCTATAAGCACTTTATTGTTCACTCTTACCAATGGTGATACTATGAGTATCTCTTTTCATATGTCTTTCCACATATATGTAGGAAAATTTTCTAGAAATGTATTTGCTGCTAAAATGGTGTATACTTTTTAATTTTTATGGATACTACAACATAATTTTTCAAAGAAAATTATATCAGTTTATACTCTTACAAACAATGGTTTAGATCATCTATTTTCCTTCTTCTTTCTTACCCACAGAGGATAATAGCAAGCCCTTTCACCCATTTTAATCTGTGAAAATGTTTTAGGTGAACAGTGTATATTAGCAGCTTTAATTTATATGTCTCTGATTACTAGTGAGATTACTCATCTTTTAATATGGTTATTGGCCTTTTAATTTATTTTTCTTTTTTACACTGTCATTTGCCTTCTTTGCTTATTATTTTCTTTATTCAATATTCCCCTTTTTCCAAAAAGAAGTAATTAACATTTGAGTACATTCTATTTGTAAATTGTTGTACTGAGTAGAAGAGGGAAGCCTCTGTTTAATTCCTGCCTCTCCCCAAATATGTGGACAACTGCTCTCCTTTCCAGAGATACCCTCTATCAACTATTTGATGTGCATCTTCTTGGAGTGTTTTATATTAATTTCCCTGCACATACATATATTCATGTGTGCACACACACACACACACACATGAGTGCATTTGATAATGAGATGATACCCTTTGCATTATTTTGCAATGAACCAACTCATTTAATCTCTTCATTTGGTTTTACTGACCCAATATAAAATTTAATGTTACTTGCCAAGTACTCTGTTAACTAACATTTATATGTTTCTCAATTTTTCACTACTATGAACAATGCTAAAATGATAATCTTTGATCATATATTTACATGCAGACATTCAAGTACTCCTAAATAATAAAATCCTAAATAAAATAATAACTAGAATTCCTTGTACAAAAACTTTGATATTTTAAAATCAGATTGTGTATAATAATTTTATTTTTTCAAATAGTTATGATAATTTTAATTAATGTTTGCCTTAATATGATGTCTGGAACATCCAGTACAATATGTAATAAAAATAGTGCTACTGAGTGCCTTTACTACTGCCTGATTTTAAAGGTAATAATGTGTTATTTTCTATTAAGAATAATGGTTATTCTAAGCTGTTTTTCTAGATATCATATTATTGGTTTAAGGAAATTTCATTATTTACCTAGAATTTTTGTCCCAAATTCAAGTTGACATTTATTAAATGAGTTTTGTGCATCTATTTAGGTGATGATATGGCTTTTATTTGTAGTTTTGCTGATGTAAAACTATCCTTGAATTTCTCAGATAAATTCAACTTGATCTGGGTTTGTTTTTTTATACAGTGCCATAGTTTTGTTTAGCATTTTCCATTTATTTACATGCATGAGATTGATGTGGACTTTATTTTATCTTACTTTAGTCACTGGTTTTGGTATTCTGATGTCATCAAATTAGTTGAGAAGCGTTTACTGTTTTTCTAATATATGAAGATTTTATGATTTTGCGATGGTCTCTTCTTTGGAAAATTTGGTAGAATTCCATTGTAAGACTACCAAAAATAAAATGTAAAAATAAAACATAAAAGCAAATTAAGTTTAATGTTAAAATATAAAAAACACGTAAGGGAAAAAATGAAATACACTATATAGTTTTTTTTAAGTGATTATAAAGGGCTTATGACTTGCATTAAAATTGTGAGAAAGTGTATTCTTTAAGAAGAGACTTAGGGTTCAAAGCTACACAGTACTGAATTGGAGTCAGACTCCAGCTCTCGCTGTGACTTATTACATTATTTAGCTTCTAAGTCTTGGTTTTCCAAAGTGTAAAATAATATTACCTTTAAGGTATTTGTGGAGGTAAAATGAAATAAACAGTAAAACATCTGTCACAGTTGTGGGCACATAGGATGTACTCAATAAATGTTAGGTTTTTCCCTCCTTTATGTTTCTTTTCCATTACAGAAGTCTGAATTAATGCTGTGTTTAGTCTCACAAGGCGCTGATGATTATTTTTGAGAGGCAAATACCATGCATCAGGACTGTTTTAGGTCATTTGAATAGTTCATCCAAGGCTTCTATTGAACCTGTGAAAAAGTGAAGACACACTTGTTACCAACATGGCATGTTGAGATTTAGCGATCTGCATTTCAAAATTAAATGGGTTGGGGGCTTCCCTGGTGGCGCAGTGGTTGGGAGTCCGCCTGCCGATGCAGGGGACACGGGTTCGTGCTCCGGTCCGGGAGGATCCCACATGCTGTGGAGCAGCTGGGCCCGTGAGCCATGGCCGCTGAGCCTGTGCGTCCGGAACCTGTGAGGCCCGCGTACTGCAAAAAAAAAAAAAAAAAAAAAAAAAAAAGCAATAATAATAATTAAAGGGATTGGGACTTCCTGGGTGGCACAGTGGTTAAGAATCCGCCTGCCAATGCAGGGGACATGGGTTCGAGCCCTAGTCCAGGAAGATTGCACATGCCGTGGAGCAACTAAGCCCATGTGCCACAACTACTGAGCCTGCACTCTAGAGCCCGTGAGCCACAATTACTGAAGCCCGCGTGCCTAGAGCCCATGCTCTGCAACAAGAGAAGCCACCGCAATGAGAAGCCCGTGCACCGCAACAAAGAGTAGCCCTCGTTCGCTGCAACTAGAGCAAAAGCCCACGCGCAGCAATGAAGACCCAGTGCAACCAAAGATAAAAAAAAAAATTAATTAAAGGGATGAGTGGACCAGAGTTTATTGCTTACCCTGCAGACTTGTTCCTTATGCTCCAACCCTACAATTTTAGGAGTTTCCACTGACAATATTGTGAACTTTTGTATTGCATGTAGAGGTCATGATGACCTCCTCTAAAGGCATTCTTTGATGGAATCAATTTTGACACCCACATTGGCTCAAAACAAGACCCTAAGCAATGAAAATACATTAGTATAGGTCACTAATATAAATAGTACAGCTTCTCATATCATTTCTGCCCATAGCACAAAAGGAAGAGAAATCTTGAAATAAAATCATCATGACCAAAGAAAAAATCGTATTTCAGAATATCATCTTATAAGTCCAAATGTAGTCAATCCTGTTTAAATGGGTGTTTGTAAAATCCACTTCTCTGCTTCCTGATTCAAATAAGAAGAATGTAGATTGCTGAAAATAAAGGGCCACCTTGAGAGATTATACCATCTAAAATTCAGCTCTGTCATGTACTTTATTAATTCTTCAGTAGTATTTAAATATGCATTTGGTTTTATTTTGCATTATATATCATTATGTCATGTATTATATATCATATATTTTTACTCCAGAACTTCTATTTGGTTCCTTACCAAATTTTTCTTATCATTTTTAATGGTTTCTTATTGGTTGTTCATCATTTCTTTCCTTTGTTGTTTCTTCAAAGATACTTAAGGTAATTTTTACCCTTTATATGTGGAAGTTATTACATCTGAAATAGTCTTACTCATAATTGTTGGTTAGCTCCTGCATTTTGTAATTCTTTTTCAGTTCATATCTTATTGAATCCATTTGTGGGAGCACTAAGGAGTCTGAGCTGAGGGTACTTCCTACAGAGAGGTTCTGTATTTGTTTCTGCCAGGAGTTAGGGGGCATATTTTTCATAGTTGGGATCATGTTTTTATATTATTTTTGTTTGTTATTATTGATTTCATCATTAATACTTTCTCATAACTACTTCTACGTAAACATACTTTTCAATGGTTAACATTCATAATGTGAGTGTAACAATTAAGCATTCTCTTTCTGTTGAACGTTTTGATCATTTTCACTATTATAACTAACTTCACAACAGATGCCTTTATTTATGAGGTTTTATTTAGAGATGTTTCCTTATGTTGGATGGAAAATTACTGGGACAAAAATAATGAGGCATTCTCAAGTCCTTGATTGTCAAATTGCTATGCAGAAAGGTTATAGCAGTCTTTTAAGGTTATAGCAGTCTTTTAAGCAGTGTATCAAAGTGCCCATGAGAGCTTATCTTTACTCTGATTCTCTGATTGCTAATTTGTAGGTGAAAAAGGGCATATCATTATACTTTAATTTTTTGTTTGTTTATTTCTAGTGATGTTGACCATTTTTCACATTTGGTATACATTATGTATTTTTTTCTTTTGTTAGAGAATCCTTGGTCAGTTGTTATCTTATTTAACTTTATATTTTGTTTGTTTATTTATTAACCTAATCTTTTCTCATACCTTGATGAAAAGTTCAAGGAAAACGAGTTTAAGAATTTAGGAAACCCTGGGGCTTCTTTATTCCATCAGGGCACACTATGCTACTTATAAGTTTAGGCTTTGGGGATTTTAGTTTGTATTATATGTATTTAGTTTTATGTAAGTATATAGTAGCATATAAAACATATGCCTATGTAAATGTGCTAGGATGTAAAAATATATGTGTGTGCATATCAATATTTTTGACTGGAAGTTACCTATTATTTTCCTGTTGTTTCAGAATTTCAGATTTCCTAAATGCTTGATATTTAAGTGCTAAGTTATCTACTTGTGGCATGGAAACCAAGTGTCAAACCAGTTTTGTAGCAGGTGGCTTATCTCATCATTTAGGGTGCTTCCTAGGTCATGAAGATGGGTCAGGAGAGGGTTAGAGAGAATTTATATAATGAGAGTTATCAGAAAGCTGAGGCTTTTTCTCTTTCTTCAACCAAGCCAAACGAAGGGGACTTCAGAGAACCATCTGAAATGTCTGCCAAGTGTCATCAGAGTTTGAGAGCCATAGGGAATATACATGACTCACATCTCAAAAAGTCTAAAGGCAAGGTATGGCTAGTGCAGCCTCTGTTGGCAGAGTAGAGATAGGATGAAAGTAAATTTTATTTTATTTTCACTAACGAGAGAGGTCAGGGACCTGGCTCTCATGGGCTAGATGTGGCTCCCTTTCAGGGAGCCGTCATTAGTCATCTTGGGAGAGAACCCACCTAAATAGGTACTCACTGGGTGGAAACAGAGAGAATGTCTGAGTGTGGTAGGCTGTGAAAATCTAGGGGCCAAGAGAAATCATAACATCTTCTGGAAGGGTCTTGGAGCACATAGGAGACCTGAAGGTTGAGGTCCCAATTTGAAAAATCTCAGAGGAGAAAAAGTTTTCATATGATATCTTGCCACATGAATGGGCATCAATGCCCATGAAAATCCTAGCAGTCAAGTAAGATGACACTTCTCAAAACAACAGCCTACCTTATACAGAGGCTAGACCCTCCTGGAATCACTCAGGCTGTGCTGCTTGGCTGTGGGTGGAGTCTTTGCCTGTAGAGATTTTTTAAATCACGGAAGGGGGGAAAAGCAAAGAAATAAAAGAACAAAATCAGAAATGGAAAACGAAAATAATGAGAAGCATTTATCTTTAATTGATATTTTTCACCATGTTGTAACCACTTTGAGAGATCCATACCTTGTTCTTTTCTCTCTCTCCCTCCTTACCCACACCTGCCCCTTCTCTTTTACACAGAATCAAGTTAAAAACACACTGTTCAGGGCACATCATGACCTTCAATTCCTGAAAGGGTCCTCTCTGTTAATTTTCAAACATTAGGGCATCGGGGTCTTTTCAGATATTTATGTTCTTATTGATTTTTAGCCTAATTTCAACGAGGTCAGAAAACATATTCTGTATGAATTCAAAACCTTGAAATATGTTGCCACTGCTGTATGGCCCAGCAATGTATGATTAATCTTTGTAAATTCTCCATGTGAGTGTGAAATAAAGATGTACAGTCTGAAATTTCTAGATGCAGCATTCTAGTATATAAGTCCCCAGTTTCTTAAAAATATTCTGTCCTTGATGATTTCTAACATTTTTATCAATTACTGAGGAGTGCATGATTATTAATTTTTATATTTCTTCTAGTAATTTTTTTCATACAGAGATCATATAGAGACATGCAAATTCAAAATAGTTTGTTTTCTTGATGAGGTAAACTATTTAGCATTTTGAAATGACCTTATAAATCTCTACAAGTGCTTTTCTCTGAAGGTCATTTTGCAATTATTAATGTGGGTATCTTTACCCACATGATATCTTTATCATTTATTTTACCTTTGAATGTTTTAGATGAATTTGTGATGAAAAGTGAGATTTTTAAAATCCAGTCTGATGATCTTCATCTTTTGATCAGATCTTCAGAACATTTACACACAATGGAATTATCAAAATATTTGGTGTATAGCTTTATCATACATCTTGTAATTTCTAGTTGCCCTCACCAGTTCCTTGCTTCCTTTTTTTGTTTCTTGCCTCATTTTAGAGTAATTATTTCTGTAATTACATTTTTTAATCGTTTTTTGTATGGAAATTACACATTCTATTTTTATTATCTCATGGCTATATATAAAATTATAATATGCATAATTATCAAATTTAAGCTTAATTGAAATATTGTTTGTGTTCTTTTTTTTCAAACTAAGCTTTCCTTCAAAAAGGAAGGCTATGAAATATTAGTTTTGAACATCCAATACTAAGTAATTCTGTACTAATGAACCCTTCTTTAATAATCTTTTAACATCAAACTCTGTTCACCCTGGAGGTGAGTGGGGAAACTTTGGCAAAATGACTAATATAAAGAATTAGATAAATTTAATTGCAGATCTAAAAGTGTAACAAAGGTGGGTATAAAAGAGTAAGAACAATACACACATGATACATGCTCTGATAAAGTGGGAAGAACACAACTTAAAAAGTGGGAGGAGAGAGGAAAGTGAAAGGGAAAGTAGAATTGCATTGTTGATTATCACACAAGTAGGAGATGGGAGTAATGCATGAGATTTTAAGTGGAGGCACCATTAGAAAATTCTAGTTAAGGCAGACTGGGACTGAGGAAATTATATAAAGATGGTCTAGGTGTGCCACTAGAACAACAACAAAAAAAATCATAAATGCCAAAAGAAATACAAAACAGCAGAACATTTAAATAAAAAAAAAATCAGACCACATAGTGGAAGACAAACAGAAAATGTCACATAATACAAAACATAAACATAATACAAAATATAAAATAATCTGACAGAACAGGGAACAAACAGATCTATTTTATCAAAACACGTAATTCTACTTATTTCATCTTTTAAAAGAAAGATGTTCTACGGTACATGAAGCAAAATCCAGCCCTCTGCTATATAAAAGGGACATACCTTAAACAAAAGCATTTTAAAAGGCTAAAATTAGAGGATAACAAAGAAGAACCAGGCAAATGCAAAGCAAAAAAAAAAAAACAAAAAACAAAAAAAACAGGGGTGGCAAACATAATATCTGATATCTGGCAGGGCTGATTCAAGCAAAGCATCATTAACCAAGACAAAGAAGTACAGTTTATAATTGTAAAGGCTAAGTTTACAATAAAGATATATAAGAGTTATGATAAGGGTGGGACTTAAGAATACCATTCTCCATCAAAACAAACAAACAGCTAAAGAACTCCTAAATATAAGTTAAATTATACCCTAAATAATTTAAAGGTATGTGTTAAAGATATATATCCCCCTTGTGCACCAATGCTAGAGAATTAAGCTTCTTTTTAAAAACACATGGAATATTCATTAAAATAGACTATTTATGAGAAAAAACCCTAAGTTTCAAAAAAAGTACAAAAAAAGAAACAATGAATAAAACTAGAAATTAGTAATGAAATAAAAATAGAAAACATACATTTTAAAAGATAGTGACAAAAAAAGGACTGGACATTATAAAAGGAACTCATCTTCAGTTTCCAGAAGTCCACAGTATCTCAAGTTTCCTGAGGTTCTATTACCCATGCCCCATAAGTCTGTGAAACCTCAGATTAATATAAGAAGTTTGGGTAGATGCTTTTCAGGGATAGCTTCTGATGGAAGAAATTTTTATGTATTTGAGGTATGGGGAAGTTATTCTGGCCTATCAAACGTACATTGTATATCTGCTTTAAGCATTAAAGAAAAGAGTGCATTGTCCAGAAGTAGATAATGTCTGTTTTAAAAATAGGGATAAAATAGAGAGGTAAATGCCTCCCTTCCTGGGATATCAATGCTAGTACTCCTTAGATGATAAGGCTCCCTTCCCAGGTGCTAAGGTCGTACTGACTTGCAGTGTACAGGCTGATTTTTTTTTTTTTTTGAAACTTTAAAGGAATATACCCCTGTCGTGTTTGATGTTCTTTGTTCTGACAAGATATCTAAATGCTAAAAGTCATGCTTCTTTTGAACAATTTATCATAGCTATCTGAGAGGCTGTCTCTCAGGCTATAGTCCTCAGTCTGGCTCCAATAAAACTCTCTTCTATTCTTATCATAGGTTATTGATGATTTCCATCAACACTTCAATACTCAGCTGTCCTTTCTAGATATCTGTCTTCACATATATTTTAGTCTAATAATTCCTTACTCTCTTGTCAGATTTTAAATGTTTTAAAGATTTTCAACTTTATCATTTTTAGTTGTTTTGGCAGAGAAACTGACACAAAGACCTAATTCTCTTGTATTTACTTTTTCTTTTGTATCAGTATGGACATTCAAGAAAGAGATATTTATGCATTATCATCTAGTTTCCATATGTATTAAATTTTTTCATTTTTAATATTTTTCATTATTTCCTTTTTGAGTTTATCATTCCCTATTTGACTATTTGATTTGATAGTCATCTGAATTTTTATACTTTTCAAATCAATATCTCCCATTTGTTCATTTTTATCTGCTTGTTAGTTTTTTCATGTTTTCAATTTTTCTCTTATCTTTCTCAGAATATTCATTGTCCCTTGTTTGAACTTTTGCTTTGGCTGGTCCTTTAATTCAGCCTACCCTGTGTTTTAGACTCAGCTCATTTACCTAATCATATTCTCTTGGCTTCAGTGTCTCTGAGACCCTTGACTAATTGCTCCATTCTCAGCTGCCTCCGTGATGGCAAGTCCTTTTAGCCATGCTTCTTAGCTGTCCAAAATGTACCATCTGCACACTAGTAGTTTCTGACTATTCCAGTGACTTCTTCACTCAAGTGAAATACCACATCCAAATGCATAGGGTATAGATTCTTAAGCAGTTGGTGAAAAGGCCAGGTGATGGAATCTAAAAATGTGTGGGGAGTTGACTTCCTATAAGTAAATGTTTGATCAGTTGGAGATAGAAAAGAGCCAGTACCTAAATCCATGCTCCCTTCCTTTTTCTGATGAAATATTCCAACTTACAGCCCATATGAAACTTCATATGGTGGCCCAGAGAGTGAAAGTACGAAGCCTAACCCTTTCATAGTTTGTTTGTGTGAGACAGTGACCAGTGCAGAAATGCACCACCTTGTGTTTGCTTCCCACCCTTACCCACTTTATTACTCTTTTCCTTCATTCTTGCTGCATTGAAATTGCACTTCCCATTAAGAAGCTGGAGTGTAAGTCTTTTTTCAGGCTCTGTTTTCTTGGAAGCCTGAGCTGAGACAATTAGAAGTGTTTATAGAAAACAGAATCCCAGGCTGATGTTTTGGAGCCCAATTACCAACACCTGTGAGAGCAACAGGGACTCTGACACCCTAATAAGTGGGAGAGTAATCTGGCATTCAGTAACATCACAATTTCTTAAGCTTTCATAAGTGATTGATTCAAATGAGGCACAGATGGAAGGTAAGATTTTGAGGGATCACACCTATTAGAATGACCAAAATCTGCAACACTGACAACACCAAATACTGGAGTGTATGTGGAACAATTGGAACTCTTATTCATTGACGGCGAGAATGCAAAATCATACAGCCACTCTGGAGGACAGTTTTGTCCAATATTTCAGTCTTCTGAGAAAGAAAACACAATACATATGCATAGATGGGCTGTGAAATATAAATTGTGTAATTTTAGCGATTCCACATAAGAGTTAAATGTCTTATGTTTACATTTAAGACTGTGATTGCACAATATAAAGATGACTGGAAAAATTCAACCCAAAATTTAGATGTTTACTTTTCCTTACTTTAAATGACATTAAATATCAAATAAAACCCTGCTAAGTAGAGAGCTAGACTGCAGATGAAAGGAAAAAGCCATGTATTTAGGTATTTTTAGTGGCACTTTCCCCCTACTTTTTGAATAAAGAGCCGTGCATTTTCATTTTGCACAGGGCATTACAAATTATGCCTCTGGCCCTAACTGGTATGAGTGTCTGTTCTTTATACCTGTACTCTTACTTAACTGTCAGTATTTTTTCATCCCTTCCCCCACCAAGAACCAATTGTTGCCTCCTTAGGGATACTCTCACACCCATTGAAAATGCATGCCCTAATGCTTCCACCAGTATCTGCGGCCCTTTGCCAGAATCTGAAAACATTTTGAGGATTGTTTGATACGGGGTCCGAGCAGTCACTGACATCAGAGACACAAACTGCCATTTTTGTCCTCTCAGTTGAGCGGGAACTTACGGAGGGTAAGTGGATATACCAACATGGTCAGCATGGTAATGCGTCACATTTATTTGCTTCCTACACTTAGCTGCCTCGCTTCCCCTTGCCATCACTCTCATTGTGCTGACATTACATATTACAGTACATCGCAGGAGTGTTAGAACGTAAGTTTGCCCCAAACTCTATTTTGTAGGGCAGCGGTCCCCAACCTTTTTGGCACCAGGGACCAGTTTTGTGGAAGACAGCTTTTCTATGGCGGGGGGGATAGTTCAGGCGGTAATGCGAGCGATGGGGCGCGATGAGACACAGCAGATGATGCTTCGCTCTCTTGCCTGCCCGCTCGCCTCCTGCTGTGCAACCTGATTCCTAACAGGCCGCAGACCAGTACCGGCCCACAGCCTGGGGATTGAGGACCCCTGTTGTAGGGGACCCTATTATACGTTACTTAGTTTCTTGTTTGTCTTCCATAGAGCTTGAAATTTCACTGGTGACACATTATTTTCCATCTTCCCCTCATATTTCCTTGCCATTTTCAGCTTTCAAGACCAATCATGTACCTCAGGGAAGGTGCTAAACCCTATGACCTAGCTTCTCTTCCTGGTCTTAAGAAACGGAGTGACAGGAAAGCTCCAGGTAAATGATGCAGGTTGAATTTTGTTTCAAGCCATGGAGGATGTAGAAAAGCAAGTTCTCAGGTGTGAGCCAGCTTACCTACACTTGTTATAGTGATGCTAGGATCCAGGGATTCCCTGATGTTTCCCTGTCAACCTGGCTGTCTGGTCTGGCATTGCTGCTTTCTTAACCTGTAATTAGGCAATGAAGTAGGCAATGTGGAACAAAACAAGGGACAGGAAAGGAAAGTGTTTGCATACCCTTTTCCATCAGTGACATTTTCTCCTTTTCTAAGATACTGTTATCTTCCACATTCTGCTTCCTAAGGGGATTCTCCTCCCGCCACTCTTTAAATTTTAATTGTTAGATTCTGGAATACCAGAGACTTCCTCTTACTTCTGTGGACTCACCAGGACTGGGTTATATAGGAAAGCCCACACTGGTTTTTCAAAATGAAAAGTCATTGAATTTTAAATTTGTAAATATCAAAGCAAAGGGGCAGGGCAAGTTAATTTATAATGCCATGCTCACTTTCTTTTTCATTTCAAATTTTGCTTAAAAAAAGACTCATATTACAATGAGCTTACTTTTTTTTTGACTTAGTTTTGTAGTTAGATGCTTCATGGTTAATCCACATATTTCTGCTCTCATGACATTATAATACAATTTAATATCAACTAAAGGAAAGCAGATTGCTTCATGAATGCTTAGGAAGTTAATACTTGCTCTTTCAGTATAATCTTGTAGCAGAGAGTTAAATGCCAGAGGTTCAGCACAATTCCATTTCAATGTAAAACAGTTAATTAAGAAGTTATAATAATTGACACAACATGATAACAAAAATCGAGAGCAGAAAACCAAAACATATGTATCTGTTTTAAAAAATGCCTCAAATCCCAGTATAATATCTGTTATAAACTCGTTGTATGGGGATAAGCTATAATAAATCAAAACAATCTTCATTTAAAATGACAATAAACTTTAAAAGATATGTTCTAAAGAAAAGATGTTACGATAAATGAGGAAACATGAAGTATTTAACTATGGAATATTTGAGATACCTTGTTTAAAAATGCCTTTATTACAAATCATTTTCTACAGAAGTATAATGCTTATCAGGAATTATACATCCTGTCTAAGATTAACATTTGTGAAAATAAATAAAGGAAGCCTCATTTAAAATAAAATTGAGAAGCCCTGAAGAAGGAGCTCTCATGCACTACCCCTCGCCCAGCTGGAGGAAGGAAGAATTTCTCTCTTGCCCAGCAACTGCCCAGCCCATGAGAAGGTGTCACCACCCTGGGCTCTGTGAAACAGCCCCTCCCAACTTGCTCTTTCCTCTATAAAAGCAAACCTGTCTCCTAGATTCTTAGGACTTGCCTATGGTTTGGGATAGGTTGCTTGTCCCAAATCGTAATTCTCTGCTATTCTTGACCAAACTCATTTTGCTGGTAAAATAATTGGCTCTTTTGTTTTTTTAAGGATTTCATGTCCTTGCAGAATCTCAGTATGATTTCTATCAGTCAAAATCTTATATCAGAGATCATTTTAAATCTATAAACATACATAAACATAATATAATTATAAAATTATTATGGTGGTTATTACAGTAATCAAAAATTTCTATTCTAAGTTAACTTCTCTGTGCTATGTAGCAAGGCATTCTTTATGTATTTCCAGTTACCTTCCATCTATCATGTTATATTGATTAGCAATTAAATTTTTGTTTTAATACTACTTTACAGAAGCAAATTGAGAAGGCATGTCAGATTTGAAAAAATCATTCACTGCATTTCACTGACAAATCCACAGGGATTTTGGCTTATTCTTGATTTTGTGTTACCTTTTCATTATTTTCCACATTTAACATGTGTAGTTGATATTGGCTTTATGAAATGCTGAGCCATCACTATATGTAGCTAAAATAGCATCAATTGTAGTTAACCAATTGGTTAAATTATTTTTAACACCTTACACTGTCTTTAAACTAGTGAGCAGAGGTTTCTTTTTTTTTTTTAACACCTTTATTGGAGTATAATTACTTTACAATGGTGTGTTAGTTTCTGCTTTATAACAAAGTAAATCAGTTATACATATACATGTATCCCCATATCTCTTCCCTCTTGCATTTCCCTCCCTCCAACCCTCCCTATCCCACCCCTCTAGGTGGTCACAGAGCACTGAGCTGATCTCCCAGTGCTATGCACCTGCTTCCCACTAGCTACCTATTTTACATTGGGTAGTGTATATATGTCCATGCCACTCTCTCACTTTGTCCCAGCTTACCCTTCCCCCTCCCCATGTCCTCAAGTCCATTCTCTATTAGGTCTGCGTCTTTATTCCCATCTTGCCTCTAGGTTCTTCATGACCATTTTTTTTGTTTTTTAGATTCCATATATATGTGTTAGCATACGGTATTTGCTTTTCTCTTTCTGACTTACTTCACTCTGTATGACTGTTTCTAGGTCCATCCACCTAACTACAAACAACTCAGTTTCATTTCTTTTTATGGCTGAGTAATATTCCATTGCATATATATGCCACATCTTCTTTATCCATTCATCTGTCAATGAACACATAGATTGCTTCCATGTCCTGGCTATTGTAAATAGAGCTGCAATGAACATTGTGGTACATGCCTCTTTTTGAATTATGGTTTTCTCAGGGTATATGCCCAAAAGTGGGATTGCTGGGTCATATGGTAAGTTATATTTGTAGTTTTTTAAGGAACCTCCATACTGTTCTCCATAGTGGCTGTATCAATTTACATTCCCAACAACAGTGCAAGGGGGTTCCGTTTTCTCCACACCCTCTCCAGCATTTATTGTTTCTAGATTTTTTGATGATGGCTATTCTGACTGGTGTGAGATGATATCTCATTGTAGTTTTGATTTGCATTTCTCTAATGATTAACACTGTTGAGCATTCTTTCATGTGTTTGTTGGCAATCTGTGTATCTTCTTTGGAGAATTGTCTATTTAGGTCTTCTACCCACTTTTGGATTAGGTTGTTTGTTTTTTTGATATTGAGCTGCATGAGCCGCTTGTAAATTTTGGAGATTAATCCTTTGTCAGTTGCTTCATTTGCAAATATTTTCTCCCATTCTGAGGGTTGTCTTTTCATCTTGTTTATGGTTTCCTTTGCTGTGCAAAAGCTTTTAAGTTTCATTAGGTCCCATTTGTTTATTTTTGTTTTTATTTCCATTTCTCTAGGAGGTAGGTCAAAAAGGATCTTGCTGTGATTTATGTCATAGAGTGTTCTGCCTGTATTTTCCTGTAAGAGTTTTATAGTGTCTGACGTTACATTTAGGTCTTTAAACCATTTTGAGTTTATTTTTGTGTATGGTGTTAGGGAGTGTTCTAATTTCATTCTTTTACATGTAGCTGTCCAGTTTTCCCAGCACCACTTATTGAAGAGGCTGTCTTTTCTCCATTGTATATTCTTGCCTCCTTTATCAAAGATAAATAGGTGTGTGGGTTTATCTCTGGGCTTTCTAACCTGTTCCATTGATCTATCTTTCTGTTTTTGTGCCAGTACCATACTGTCTTGGTTACTGTAGCTTTGTAGTATAGTCTGAAGTCAGGGAACCTGTTTCCTCCAGCTCCGTTTTTCTTTCTCAAGCTTGCTTTGGCAATTCGGGGTCTTTTGTGTTTCCATACAAATTGTGAATTTTTTTGTAGTTCTCTGAAAAATGCCAGTGGTAGTTTGATAGGGATTGCATTGAATCTGTAGATTGCTTTGGGTAGTATAGTCATTTTCACAATGTTGATTCTTCCAATCCAAGAACGTGGTATATCTCTCCATCTATTTGTATCATCTTTAATTCCTTTCATCAGTGTCTTATAATTTTCTGCATACAGGTCTTTTGTCTCCTTAGGTAGGTTTATTCCTAGATATTTTATTCTTTTTGTTGCAATGGTAAATTGGAGTGTTTTCTTAATTTCACTTTCAGATTTTTCATCATTAGTGTATAGGAATGCAAGAGATTTCTGTGCATTAATTTTGTTTCCTGCTACTTTACCAAATTCATTGATTAGCTCTAGTAGTTTTCTGGTGGCATCTTTAGGATTCTCTATGTATAGTGTCATGTCATTGTAAACAGTGACAGCTTTACTTCTTCTTTTCCTATTTGGATTCCTTTTATTTATTTTTCTTCTGTGATTGCTGTGGCTTAAACTTCCAAAACTATGTTGAATAATAGTGGTGAGAGTGGGCAACCTTGTCTTGTTCCTGATCTTAGTGGAAATGGTTTCAGTTTTTCACCATTGAGGGCAATGTTGGATGTGGGTTTGTCGTATATGGTCTTTATTATGTTGAGGTCAGTTCCTTCTATGCCTACTTTCTGGAGGGTTTTTATCATAAATGGCTGTTGAATTTTGTCGAAAGCTTTCTTGTGAGCAGAGGTTTCTTAAATGGCTATCTGTGTTAAGGTCACTTGTGAAAATTATTTAATCTTTTAGAAGATAATATGAATATAGAAATAATAAGATCAGTTGAAAAATTATGCTTAACTATGATTTAATCTATATTTTATGCCTTTTCAAAATGATTCCGATTTTAGTGCCTCAAACAAATGGAGAAATAGAAACTTAGTGCTACCTGCATTTAGTATATGTTCATAAAAGGTTAATGGGCAATTAATAGTTTCAGAGGGCTTGGAGCTACTAACTTACCTGTGCCAACCTTAAGGCCATCAATCCTCTCGTACATTGTCTCTGTTGCTTCTTCATTAATTTCACATCAACTAATTATACCATTGAATTGATGCAATCCTAAATAATGTCTAATTGCTGTTCACATCAATTTAAAAGTTTCAGATAAGAGAGTATTCAGGTTATTAGAATAGATGAGATGGGTCAAGCATTGAAGGCATGGAACCAGGATAATTATTTTTCTTTTATTTTCAATAAATGTAAATAAACTGTCCAATGTAAATTGAATATAAGAAAAACCACAAATTTTGTACAATTTCCATTTATGTTTAGAAAGTTCTTAGAATTTGGGAACATGTCTGTTATTCTTCCAATTATATAGTTACATGACTTCACCAGTGCCGTCTGTATCAGGTCTTTCCTAACTCTCTTTGGCCCATTTTGAATATCTACATTATTTGATATCTGTTAGGAGTATTTCTTAAATATGAATGTCCATAGGAGTCACCTGAGTATCTTATGAAAATACAGATTCCATTTCGGTAGATCTGGGATAAAGCCCGAGGTTGTATTTCTGACAACCTCCTCGGCAATGCTGGCATTGCTGCTCCATGGACCACAGTTTAAATACCAAGGTCCTTCAGCATTTATAGCCTGAATGACATCTTTTTTCCTTTTAAGTGTTTCAGTTATTTTTCATGTCCATCAAAAATATCTTCCAATTGAGATAGCAAATCACTCTCTTAAAATTATGAAAATTGCTTCTAAAATATTGCCACATCAACTGTATTAGTCTTGAGCATATAATATTTGCTTAGCAAAAGTTTTAGAAATTTTGGAAAATATCTACAAAACTTATTTATTTCTTCATATAACCAATGGTATGTCCAGCGTTGTTTGTGGTGCTAAAGGTAGAGTAGTAGAGACAGAGCCTTTGTCCTCGTGGAGTTTACAGTCTGCAGTTAGACTCAAGGAAGTAAACAGGTTACTAAATGCTTTTTCATTACACCAGTAACTCAGAAATCACCCGTAATGTTTTACGACGCAGTAAAACAGACATGCACTTCCAATTTTCCTCAGGTTATGTTCAACTTTCTTATTAACATCCTACCAGTAGAAAAAGCAGGGTAATTTCAGTATTAAAAGGAAAATAGGTTAATCTTGGTCAAAATTAAGAGCATAAGAGTAGAGGATTAAAATACTTGGAAAAGATTATAAAATAATGAAAAATGTATATAAGGTCACTTAAAAGATTATATACGATAAAAACATATAACCAGGAAGAACATACAACCAGCAAAAACAAATAAAAACAAACTTTCTAGAAGCTAAAAAGAGAACAAATATAACAGAAAAATACTATTTTTAAAAAGTAATTTTCTATTTTGAAGTGAATTGTAAGCTATGGCACTGTTAAAAACTGTGATATCCAAAAGGATATGCAATAAAATAAGAAAAATCACTTTAGAAGGGGTTTTATTATTGTAATGTAAGATTTATATTTTACGTATTATTCTGAAGCTTGTTTTTTCCATTAACAAGAACCCCTTTCCATATATTCCATTTCTTTCTATTTATGGCAGCAACTTAATGTATCTCTTTAATTTCCAAATAAAGCATATTTGGAGTATTTTCTATTTTTAAAATTGTACACTTGGTACTCAATTGGCAATCATTAACACAGTTGTCTTCTCCCATTTTTGTACTTCTATATAATAAATTCATTCAAGAAGAACATTAGTATTAATTTGTTAGGCCATAACAAGAAACCACAGGCTGGGTAGCTGAAAGAGAAGAAATGTATTTCTCACAGTTCTGGAAGCCAAAAGTCCAAGATCAAGGTGTTGTCAGGGTTGGTTTCTTCTCAGCCCTTGCTCCTTGGCTTGTAGATAGGCATCTTTTCCTTGTGTCTTCACATGGTCTTACCTCTGTGTATGTCTGTGTCCTAATCCCATTGTCTCATAAATATACCTGTCATACTGGATTAGGGTCCATCCTAATGACCCCATTTTAACTTGATCATCTCTTTAAAGACCCTATCATGAAATACAGTCTGAGGCACTAGAGGTTAGGACTCCAGTATGAATTAGGGTGGGGAATACAATTCAGTCTATAAAAATCCTGGTCAAATGCTTTATACATTTGATTATTTGCTAAATTTTACTTATGCTTCAGCAACATGGCACAAATTTTTATTCCAACCAGAAGTTTTTTCTCCTCCCTCTCATCTCTGCTTTTTTAGTAGTCATTTGTTTTTCTTTTATGTTAATTGAACAGTTGTATTTTTATCCGCTACCAAGTGATGGAGATGAGACCTTCTGCTGGAGGTAATGCGGAGACACAGAACATTGGTGATCACCTCAAGTTACCGCATTAGAAAGACTACCTAGGCAGTGTGTGCAGGGTGGATTGCATTGAGGAGAAACTTGAAGTGAATAGAATCTAATTGCATAGCAATTGTCACCATCCATGTTTTACATAATGATGGACAGAAAGAGGTGGTGGCAGTAGGAATGTGAAGGAAGATGCTAATGGAAGAGGCAGCAGGAATGGAGAACAGTAGTGCTGGGATGGACTATATTGGAAATGATAATTTTGTTTTCTAAAACACACCTTGGAACACAATATCACGTGTTTTAAGAGAGCTCAGGGCTTCTGATCACTAGTTATAAATTATTTAACTTGATGTTCTAACATAGACTTACAATCTTACTAGTTAGGAGTCCTAAGAAGAAGGTGTCACTGGTATTCAGTGGAAAATAAATTAGGCAAGTGTGTGACATATGAAAGAAGCATATCATGCGAAAGTGAAAACACATTTGTAGGAAAAGATTTGGAAGATGTTTTATAGTGTTTGCCTCAGTGTCATATTTTTTTTAAAAAAAACCAAGAATATTATCAGGAATAATAAATGAACTATAAAACAAAGAATGGAAAACCAGAACTCTGCTCTTAATGACAGTGTATACAGAGAGAAATATACTGAATTTGAATCCAGGTTCTGCAGTTTACTAGCTGTGTGAGTTTAGATAGCTTATTTTTATTTTTCTGAGGTTTGGTTTTCTCAGTTATAAAATGGGTATTATAATATATACTTAAATGTGTTATTGAATTGTATTAAATATTCTTTGTGAAATATTTAGAATGTACCACAAATGACAGCTTTTATTATTAATGTTACTATTATTGGCACTGCCGTTTTTCTCACAGACTGTGATACATACAGTCTGTTTCCCTAAGTGTCATATAAGTTCTTTCAGAGAAGACTACCTACCTTAAATCAGTGTGCATTCTAGCCCTGATCACAGAGGTTGGTGCATGCTTATTTTAGAAATGATGATCTTGGAAGTACTACATTTAGGCTAAATGCAGACACATGATGTGCTTAGAACGCAGGAGAATGTAAGAGAAAGCCCTGCAATTAAGAACCCGATACAACTGAAGACATTATTTTTAAAAAAATAACTTCCTATTTGAAATGAATTGTAAGCCATTGCAGTGTTAACAACTGTAATGACTGCTCACACACTCCAGCAATCCTTGCTTGCTGCTGCTGAAACATTTTTACTTACTTTGGGGAGAAAAGATTCATCACTTTGAATGCTGGATCTCCTCTGAATTATATCACTCCCCAAATGATTGACAGTCATTATAGTTTTACCAGGTGTAACTGAAGATAGCAAATATTTTAATACCTGAATATTAATATTAATATAAATTTCCAGGGGTGTTCATACATCAAAGAAAGTAATCCTGAAAGCTGATATATTTAATTTCAGGGAACTCTGAAGATACTATGGTAACTTTTTTCAGCTCCGTGGCTTTGGAACTTTTCTATAAATGTGAGGAAATGGGGCCCACATGTGAGTGTGTGTGTGTGTGTGTGTGTGTGTGTGTGTGTGTGCACACGTGCACCATGGAGATATATATATACACACATACATATAGCAGCAAAGTTAGGGTCATTATTTCAAGAAATGGTAAGGGCTTAATTAAATACAACAATAATAGGAATTTTATTAATTGTAGGTAATTTTCCATACTAATTCTCAATATTAATTTAGACTAAGGAACAACTAAATCCTTCAGAGGCAAGCTCTTCTTGAGTAAACAAGTAGAAGTTGTCCGGTACCACATAGTAAAATGATTTAAAATGATGACAGGACAGGAAAGAAAATAGTAATCAACAATCATTTTTCCTATGAAAATTAATTATAAATAATTTAATATCAATACAGATGAGAGTGAAACTGTAAAAAATATGATTTCTTATGTAAAAAAGGGAGAAAAGTGAAGCCACCAAACATATCCCTTAAAATAGATTAGGAGAACAAAGTTTCAGTTTCAAAACTTGACCCATCTGGATTCCTAGGAGCACAATGCTGATAAATATCTCCTTATTCAGATTATTATTTTTTTTAATTTTTAAAAAAATTACTTATTTATTTTTCGCTGCATTGGGTTTTCATTGCTGTGCACTGGCTTTCTTTAGTTGCAGCGAGTGGGGGCTACTCTTCGTTGCGGTGTGCGGGCTTCTCATTGCGGTGGCTTCTCTTGTTGTGGAGCATGGGCTCTAGGTGTGTGGGCTTCAGTAGTTGTGGCACGTGGGCTCAGAAGTTGTGGCTCATGGGCTCTAGAGTGCAGGCTCAGTAGTTGTGGTGCACAGGCTTAGTTGCTCCGCAGCATGTGGGATCTTCCCATACCGGGGCTCGAACCCGTGTCCCCTGTATTGGCAGGCAGATTCTTAACCACTGCGCCACTAGGGAAATCCCTACTCAGATTATTTTAAAATAAAAATCATCTGATATCAATTCCCCTTTTGACACCAGACTATATCAGTTAATCATTTCAGATCCTCCCAGTCACTTTCTTCCAAAGAATGCTAATATAATTCTCACTGAAATATACAATCAGTAGGAAAAAGAATGCAATCATCTTCAGAGGAAGCATTTGCCAAGCTTTTTCTCCATACTGTATTTTTTGAAAAGAAATGCCAATGGTGCTAGAAATTTTATTTTAAAGTGATTATATTAAAAAAAAATCCTACTCCTCTCTTGACCACTTAGGACCAAATTTCTCAATAAATTACCTTTAAAAAAAAAAAAACAAGGTATTTTGCAAAATTAAGGCAGGAGATAAACTAAAAAAATCTGTATTCCATATTGTATAAATATTTATTTTTTAACAATAGGAAAAAACAATTGGAGAAAATTAAGATGATAAACCAGACAAATATTTCTCTCCTTACTGTTCCCTACCACACACAATGAATTTTGGAAATTTGAATAACACTCTTAATGACTAAGCAGATCTTTCAGTATGTGATAACTTCTACATGTAAGTTTAATTAAAATAATTTTTATCCCAAAGCAAAGTAACCTGATGCTGTTTTTAGGTAGCTAAATTGATTTTGAAACATTGGAAATTGTTCAGTGACCATAACAGGATTTCAGTTTGGGAAATGCTGAACTAGGTAGATTGTTTTTAAAAAGGAGGTAGAGAGCAGGGACTTATTTTATTTTAAAGTATCCAGGTAATATATTTTTATGAAGAGCATTGATATGTATTTTGATATTGAGTAGTAGTAGTATATTCAAAACTTAATAGCTACTACTTCATGCTGTTAAATAATATACAACAAACATGACAGAACATCTCTTGGATCATGTTCAGTTATGATATTAAAGTTAAACAGACTAGGAAAATTTAACAATTTTAAGATTAAGATTTTTTTGATAGAAAAAGGTATCTAAATCACTTTTTTTTACAGTATTTAGTTGTATAATACCTCAATTTGCAAACAATATTTTCAATGCATTCCTTAAAGACTTTCTGTTAGTAAAAGACTCAAAAGCTTTAAAGGGTTCCTAGTATGACAGAGTGAGGAGCTCTGTAGACATGCCCTCCAGCAAAACTGGAGAAAATTATTAAAAATAAAATACCAACCATTAAAATCTCTGGAAATGGTCTTAAGGGCATACAGCAAACAAAGAAACTTCTATTCAAAAAAATCTGCTAAAACTTGGTAAGAACAATTAGGTCTGTGACTGTTGAACCAAGACATACTCCATCTCTCCCCTCTCTCAGATCAGTGAGATGAAACTCCAGCTCCAGGCTGGTACAGCCAAAAACACAAGGCCCCCTTACCACCTATAACTCCTAGTTAGAGGGATATTTTCCCAGAAGCTGGACATCAAAATTTCTCATCCTGTCCCCAGCTACTTGTTATTGAGGTTGAATTCTGGGAATGTGGAACAGTGAGATTGGAGGGTGCTTTCTCCCACTTGGTCCCCACTCGTGAGATGAAGTTTCTACCTTGGACATGACAGCACTGAAGATGCTAGGGCCTTGTTCTCTCTTGCCTTGACTTGTGGAGCAGGGATTCCATATCAGGAGCGGGAAGCAAAAGAGACCTGGGGCTGTTGCCCTCCCACTCAAACAAAATGTTCTGTTCCTAAATTGGGGGTCACTTGGAGAGAAGTACACTATTGTCCCACCCCTAGCACTAGAGATATGGCCCAAAGTTTTTGCCCAAGGAAGTAGTCCATATTATAGAGAGTTCTTAATCTCTTTTAAGTCTTTTCAAAGACTTAATTTGCAACAGAGTTTGGAGAAGTTTAAATCTCAGGGCAGTCAAAAAACAGTGGAGACTGTCATGAAAGATAAGGCTGAGATAGATTCATTGAATTCATTGAAGATATAAGCTAAGCTGTTGGCAGGCTCATTTGCAAGAGATAAATGAGGAAAGAGACAGCAGAGAAGAGCCTTTCTGGGTGAAGACAAATATCAAACACTAACCATAGGAGTATCTCTTTAAAGGAGTCTAGGTTTGATTGGATCCGTCTGTGAGCAAGTTATGTACTAGAGTCTTGTTGTCAACAGTAGACAACCAGCCAGTAATTAGTGGAGCTTAACAGATGGGTATGGATAAGGAAAGAGTCTTGCTGAAGGCAGTGTTATCCAAGGTGACTGTGGGCATAACCAAGGCTGTGTCCCCTGAGAAACAATATCAAAGTTTTCATACTGCAGGGAGAAATAGACTCCACCAAGGTAATCCAGCCAACCAGTCAGCTGGATTCATTATGGAAATTGATCATCTGGTTTTAAAACTCATATAGAATTACAAGAGAATTAGAATAGTCAAAACGATCTTGATAAAGAAGAAAATAGGAAAAGTCACATTTTCCTATTTCAAAACTTACTGCAAAGAAATATAAATCAAAACAGTGATACTTGCCAATGTGGAACTGGCATTAAAAATAGACTTAAAGATCAATGAAATAGAATTGAGAGCTCAGAAATAAATGTGTCTGTGGGTCTAATACAATTCAATGGAGAACAAAATCTTTTAAAAAATGGTAATGGGACAACTGGATAACCACATGCCAAAGAATGAAACTGGACTGTTTCTCCTCAGGCCATATACAAAAATTAACTCACAGTATATCAGAGACCCAAATGTGAGAGCTAAAATTATACAACTCTTAGAAGAAAACATAAGAATAAATCTTTTTGAACTTATATAAACAACTGGTTCTTAAAGAAGAAGAACAAAAAATAGAGAAGTTGGACTTCATCAAAATTAAAAACTTTTCTGCTTCAATGAACACTATTATGAAAACTAAAAGACCACCCACAGAATGGGAGAAAATATTTGCAAATCATGTATCTGATAAAGGACTTGCACTTTGAATATACGAAGAACTCTTACAACTAACTATTTGGGACCCAAGATATGATCTATCCTGGAGAATGTTCCATGAGCACTTGAGAAGAAAGTGTATTCTGTTGTTTTTGGGTGGAATGTCCTATAAATATCAATTAAGTCCATCTTCTTTAATGTATCATTTAAAGCTTGTGTTTCCTTATTTTTTTTCATTTTGGATGATCTGTCCATTGGTGAAAGTGGGGTGTTAAAGTCCCCTACTATGATTCTGTTACTGTCGATTTCCCTTTTTATGGCTGTTAGCATTTGCTTATGTACTGAGGTGCTCCTATGTTGGGTGCATAAATATTTACAATTGTTACATCTTCTTCTTGGATTGATCCCTTGATCATTATGTAGTGTCCTTCTTTGTCTCTTGTAATAGTCTTTATTTTAAAGTCTATTTTTGTCTGATATGAGAATTGCTACTCCAGCTTTCTTTTGATTTCCTTTTGCATGGAATATCTTTTTCCATCCCCTCACTTTCAGTCTGTATGTGTCCCTAGGTCTGAAGTGGGTCTCTTGTAGACGGCATATATATGGGTCTTGTTTCTGTATCCATTCAGCCAGTCTATGTCTTTTGGTTAGAGCATTTAATCCATTCACATTTAAGGTAATTATCAATGTGTATGTTCCTATTACCATTTTCTTAATTGTTATGTGTTTGTTTTTGTAGGTCCTTTTCTTCTCTTGTGTTTTCCACTTAGAGAAGTTCCTTTAGCATTTGTTGTAGAGCTGGTTTGGTGGTGCTGAATTTTCTTAGCGTTTGCTTGTCTGTAAAGCTTTTGATTTCTCCATCGAACAACTAACTATTAAAAAGACAATTCAATTTAAAAGTGAGCAAAGGATCTGAAGAGATATCTCTTATAGTGTCTGTAATAAGACACTGAGCATATGAAGAGATGCTCAACATCATTAGTCAACAGAGAAGTGCAAATCAAATTCATAATAAGATACCACTTCACACTCACTAGGATGGCTAAAATCAAAAATTCAAATAATAAATGTTAGTGAGGGTGTAGAAAAATTGGAACCCTCAGGCACTGTTGGCTGAAATATAAAATAGTGCAACCACTTTGGCAAACAGTCTGGAAGCTACTCATATGGTTAAACATAAAATTACTGTATGACCCAACAATTCCATTCCTTTGCATATACCCAAGAGAAAGACTTATGTCCACCCCAAACGTGTACGTAAATGTTTTCTGCAGCATTATTTCTAATAGCCAAAAGGTATAAACAACCTAAATACCCATTAATTTATAAATATATTGAAAAAATGTAGATCCATTCAATGGAATATAATTTGGCCATGAAAAGGCAATGGATCACTGATACGTGGTATAATGTGGATGAACTTTGTATAGATTATGCTCAGTGAAAGAATCCAGTCATGGAAGCCAGCATATCATATGATTCCATTTATATAAAATGCCCAGAAGAGGCAAATCTATAGAGACACAGAGTAGATTAGTGGTTGCTTAGGGTTGGGTGGTATGATAGGATAAGCAGAGAGGGGTAGTAGCTACATGGTATGGATTTTGTTTCTTTAGGTGATTAAGATGTTCTGAAATTAACTGTGGTTATATTTGTGCTTATCTGTGAATATACTAACAATCACTGAATTATACAATTTACATGGGTAAATTACATGGCATGTGAATTATATCTCAACAAAGCTGTAATAATAGATTCAAAAATCTAGTCAACTTGAAATCCAGTTCAATATATGATACAATTTACTTTACTGGAGTGTTAATGGAAACATTCTTGGCTAAACACAGACATAGAAAACATTGTTTAAATTAAACAGGCAGGGGCTTCCCTGGTGGCGCAGTGGTTGAGAGTCCGCCTGCCGATGCAGGGGACGCGGGTTCGTGCCCCGGTCCGGGAAGATCCCACATGCCGCGGAGCGGCTGGGCCCGTGAGCCATGGCCGCTGAGCCTGTGCGTCCGGAGCCTGTGCTCTGCAACGGGAGAGGCCACAACAGTGAGAGGCCCGCGTACTGGAAAAAAAAAAAAAAAAAAAAAAAAAATTAAACAGGCATAAGTAAGTGGAGAACACACTCTTAACACACACCTGATAATGCTGGCTCTTATTTACATTTCACTTGTAGAAGAAATCAGACTCATTTTTGAAAAGCAACATCTACATTTAGCAATGCTTTATTGGATCAAGTCTAAACTGACTTTATAAAGCATTTTGCATAGAGAGCATATTCTCAATGAATTTAGACTCTGAACTCACACATACACAAAGAAAGAAAGAGAGAAATAATAATTTTGCCAGTGATATTTGAAGCTAAATCACAAATATATTTAACTTTTTACTGGGTCAGCTTCCCTATTATTTCCCATGGAAAGCTGTAGTGTTTTGGTATTCTTAAGAGCAAAGCTTTTGAGCATAACAGCTTTAATAACAACAAAAGGTAATCATTATTGAATGACTAGTGGTTACTGTTGAAAGATAAAATAGGCACATTAAAAAAATTTTTTTTAAATCACCCTTGACTTATTTATTTATTTATTTAGGCTGTGTCGGGTCTTAGTTGTGGCACACGGGATCTTTGTTGAGGCATGCAGGATCTTTTCATTACCGTGCATGGTCTGCTCGGGTTTCTCTCTAGTTGCAGTAGGCAGGCTTCTCTCTAGTTGCGGCCCATGGGTTTTCTCTCTCTAGTTGTGGTGCGCGGCCTCCTGGGTGCGTGGGCTCTGTAGTTGTGGTGCGCGGGCTCCGGCACACATGGGCTCTATAGTTTGCGACACGCAGGCTCTCTAGTTGAGGTACAGGAGCTCAGTAGTTGTGGCACATGGGCTTAGTTGCCCCGTGGCATGTGGAATCTTAGTTCCCCAACCAGGGATCAAACCCACATCCCCTGCATTGGAAAGCAGATTCTTTATCACAGGACCACCAGGGAAGTCCCTGGCACGTTAAAATTTTGAAGAGTTTATTTCAGCAAATGTTGATTTCAGTTGGGCGGCATGGAACCAAAAGTGATTAGTAGCACTCCACTTACAGGAGCTAGCTGCAAGGTTTTTATACAGAAGATGCAGAAGCAAAGCTATGCAAGGGAATTATCTGATTGGCTATAGCTTAAGTGGTTACACAATACTATTTGTGATTGGTTGTTCTTAAGTTTCACTTTCTCAGATTCCAGTGCTTTACCTCTGGCTTAGGTTTTGGTTTGCTTACCTGGGATACCAGGGCATCACTCTAAAGGCCTCCTTGATTAATTAATTTAACATTACCAAGAACTGCGCTGTCACTTTTGCTTGGATCCTCTTTTTTTACTTTGACAGTGGCAGAGTTTACGGTTTAACTTTGCTCAGCTTCCCTTGTGATTTGTCATGTCGGAGATACAGACTTTAATTTATTAAGGCCTAAGGTAATAAAGGAGTTAATTTAGCGCTTAGTGAGTAAAATGTGTTGGGACTTAAATGACACCAGGGTCTTATTCCTGCTGATCCACAAATTCATGCCTTGAACTGCCTTACATTGCCCACTCTGTATTTCACTCCTAGCTTTAAATACTGATGCCACAATTTGGGATATATAATCTTCTTTTTTAGCCCCTCAGCATGCTGCCATCTGTACCTAGAACCATGAACGGAGCTGTAACTTTCCTGTGGTAATTTAGACAGCCCATTCACAGACAACTTGTGATAATATAATTCCTGGCTTGATCTGTGGGAAATTATTCCATCTCCCTTCTCCTCATCCCTAACTGGTTTGTCTGCAAGCTAGATAAGAATAAAGAAAGAACGCTCGTTCTTAGGGAAATAAAGATGAAGAATAGAGTCATTACTCACAATTTGTGTATGTGGGAAAGAAGCATTTTGAACTGAACCATCTAATTTAAAGTTCCTTTTTAGAATTGGGCAAATGAGAAATTATGGTAGTTGGACTACATCTATGGTTCATTTGTTTTCTTTATATAGATTTTTTAACTTAATATTGACTAATATTTATTGACCATTGTGTGCTCTGTACTATTATAAGCATATTAATATTAATCCTTATGAAGACTATGAAATAGATACTATTATCCCAAATTTATTTACTTTTTATTAATTAATTAATATATTTATTTTTTGTGATTCAATAATTTTATGGATTATACTCCATTTAAAGTTATTACAGGGACTTCCCTGGTGGTGCAGTGGTTAAGAATCCGCTTGCCGATGCAGGGGACACGGGTTTGATCCCTGGTCTGGGAAGACCCCACGTGCCACGGAGCAACTAAGCCCGTGTGCCACAACTACTGAGCCTGCACTCTAGAGCCCGCAAGCCACAACTACTTAGCCTGCATGCTAAGTACTACTGAAGCCCACATACCTAGAGCCTGTGCTCTGCAACAAGAGAAGCTACTGCAATGAGAAGCCCACACACTGCAATGAAGAGTAGCCCCTGCTCGCTGCAACTAGAGAAAGCCCGCATGCAGCAATGAAGACTCAACGCAGCCAAAAATAAATAAATAGATAAATTTATTTTAAAAAATAAAGTTATTACAAAATAATAGCTATATTTCACTGTACTGTAAAATATATCCTTGTTGCTTATTTAATTTATACATAGTAGTTTGTATCTTTTTAATCCCCTACCCTAACTTCCCCCTTTCCTCTCTCCACTGGCAGCCACTAGTTTATTTTGTATATCTGTGAGTCTGTTTCTGTTTAGTTACACAAATTTGTTGTTTCTTTCCACATATAAGTGATAACATACAGTATTTTTCTCTGATTCCTTTCACTAAGCATAATACTCTCTAGGTCCATCTATGTTGTTGCAAATGGCAGAATTTCATTATTTTTTATGGCTAAGTAATACTCCATCATGTGTATATACATATATATGTCTGAGAAGTTGTCTCTCTTTCTATTCTAAATGATAATCTTGCTGGGTAGAATATCCTAGGTTGCAGGTTTTTCCCTTTCAGCACTTTGAATCTAACAAACCACTCCTTTCTGGCCTGCAAAGTTTCTGCAGAAAAGTCAGCTGATATCCTTATGGGGGTTCCTTTGTATATGCCCCTTTGTTTTTCTCTTGCTGCCTTTAGAATTCTCTCTTTATCTTTAAGCTTTGCCATTTTAATTATGATATGCCTTGGTGTGGGTCTGTTTGGGTTCATCTTGTTTGGGACCCTCTGTGCTTTCTGTACCTGGATATCTGTTTCCTTCTTCAGGTTTGGGAAATTTTCAGTCATAATTTAATGAAATATATTTTCCACCCCCTTCTCTTTCTCATTCTTCTCCTGTTGTCTCACTCTCAATTGAGACCAGTTCCTCTGTCTTTTCATTTTGCTTAACTTTCTCTGTCTCTATAAATGTAGGTGAAATAGTTACCTATTAAGGTCTTGAAGGGACATCATTATGTGAGAGCATCCTATACAATCTGCATGTGCCCAGTGGCTTTTTGGATTTGATCGAACAGAAGTCGTGTCTTTCCTCAGGGTGTGCTGGCAGCTATCACCTTGCTAGGAAGTGGGGCTGGAGATGGAGGGGCTATGGCCTGAGCCAGGTGTGAGGAGGGTCTTCCACTCTGCTCAGGGGCTGTCACCCTCCTATTGAGGGAGGGGTCAGATCCCAAGTTGCTGGAGCAGAAGCCCTGAGCTTTGGGTCTGAGCTAACTCTGTTCCCTTCAAGTTTGTGCTCTCCCCTCTCCTAGCACCAGCACCCTTGACCCAGAGGGGAGCAACGCTGAAGCCTGTACAGGCTCTTGGCTCGTGTCAGTGCATGGGCTGATGTGGGCTGGCCACAGATAGAGGTCCAGTCTGCCTCCAATATGCTTCTAGTCTGAGCTCCAGGAATGGCAGCCCCTTCTCATGTGAGGCTCTTTTGCAGGGCCAGTGTGATGTCTTGGTGTGTATCAGGGTGTGAGCTGTGGCGGTCCAGCTGCCGTCAGAGATAGGGACCTCCCATAATGTGCTGCCTGTGTAAGAGCCAGCAATGGCCGCACTTGCTGCGCTCAGATGCAGCTCTGGGTCTGAGTCATTTCTGTGTCCCGTGGCTGAACTCTCTCCTTGGTTGTGGCAGCCCTCACTCCAGTGGGGAGCTGCAAGTGGAAGTAAGCAGGGCTGGAACATTCACTCAGCTCAGGCTCAGGCTCATGCTGTTGTGGTCATGAGAAACTGGCAGCCGCTGGGGTAGTCCTCCATCTGCCCGCTTCGCCCTGTCTCAGGAGCACTCATGTGCTCCTCACAAGCAGAGTCCGTGCTTCCCGTAGCCCTCCTGTTAGTCCGCACGGCTGCCCGACCAGCAAAGTGGGCTTGTCTTCTCTGTGTTGGACCCAAGGACTGGGGTACCCAATATGTGGCTTGGATTGCTCGCTCCCCAGGGTGGACTCCACCCGTGTTTCTCCCTTTTCCTCAGAGTCCTGCCCCAGGGCACAGGTCCTGACCTGATTGCTTCTTTTCTCTTCCTACCTGATTCCTTTTGGATCTTTCTTACAACCTTGAATGTACTTGAGTCTTCCTGCCAGTTTCCAATTAGTTTTCAGTGAGAATTGTTCCACATATTGATGTGTTTTTGATGTGTTCATGGGGCGAGGTGAGTTACACATCCTCCTAGTTTGCCATTTTTTTTTTTTTTTTTTTTTTTGCTATTTCAGTTGTCTCGTTTGATCATTTTTTTGTTGCTGGTTTCATTTTTAATTTTTTATTGATGTATAGATGACTTACATTTTAGGTATATAGCAAAGTGATTTAGTTATATATTTTAAATATATATAATAGTGCATATATATTATATATAGAGTTATATATATTCTTTTTTAGATTCTTTTCCATTATAGGTTATTATAAGATATTGAATGTAGTTCCCTGTGCTATACAGTAGGTCCTTGTTTATCTATTTTATATATAGTAGTGTGTATCTGTTAATCCCAAATTCCCTATTTTGCCATCTTGTTTCTTGTTCTATCCCAATTTTATATCAAGATGTTAAGCAACTTGCCTAAGGCCACCCAGCTAGTGAACAGCAGAACCAGCTGGCTCATTGAATAAAGGGTCCTTAAATGGTAGTCATAAACCTGTACCATTTCTGGACATGGATATAGCATCATTTTCTATTTCTAGAACACAAAATAACATCCAGGGCAGCATTATGTTTCCTGTTTGGAGCTCAGAAATTATATTTGAAGGAAAGCATCCATCATGGAAAGAAAATAGGCTATTTCTAGTATGTTAAAAAGTGTTGCACAAAAATGTGTTCGGTTGTTTCAATGAATGACAAAATTCAAGAACTAAAAGGGATCACAGTCATGTATCTTAAGCACTGTGTCTAACATATATATAGAAATTAACAAATGTTACTGCCTTTAACTTTACTACTCATGTTCTGAGTTAGCATACCTTTAAGCTATTCTTTAATGATAGCTATGCATCTTTTTATTAGAAATAAATTACCTGAAAAATGATTTAGGGATACAGTTCTTTCACAAAACTGTGAAGGACAGTAAAGTTACAGAAGGTAAGGAAAATTAAAAAGCAAAAATATAAAGTGCTTGAGATTCATATTTCTGTATCTCTATTAACAATGAGAATTAAAAGATTTTCTAAGTTTGATATGATAGCAATTAATAATTATGTTTGGTATATACATTAATTGTATGACTTTTTCTTTTTAAAAAGTAAGGCTGATTTTTTTCAACAATTCTTTTTCACTTATGAGACTATTAATCAAAATATGAAGGGAACCAAAATTAGAAAATGATTATTTTAGGGAGGAGTATTACCTCTCATCTTAGAAGACTAATCTTACACAAGGAAAATGAGATTTGAGGGATGTATTTTTTACAGTTTGCTTGGAAAAATTATTTATTATTTGTTATTTAAAATTCTGGATATGTCACAGACTGGTTTATGAAAACTAATACATGCTTTTTCTAGAAAATGAATGTATTTCAGTGTAAAGCCTCTCATCTAAAATTATATTAGAAAAGAAAAAAATGTAAATAATATCTTGGTAAATATGTTATATAAAATCAAGTAGATGTTAAAGATTTGGGAGACTCCTTAATATAACTGACTTTCTTATTTAAAGCAATTCCTTATTCTTATTTCTAAGACATACATAATATTAAATTGCTCTAAAGTTATTATTATTCATTGGAAATATATGATGACATACATTTCAGAATATTTGTGTAATAACGCAAGTATTAAAAGAGCTTGAATAGAGGATTGAAATGGAATGGACTACACATAGAAGCATAAGCGGAGACTTCAAAATTCCATTTCTTTAATAAGCGCTTACTGTGATAGGCAATACTTCATGGTCATTTACAGCTGGGAATGGTTCCTTCCATTAACCAAAGGTGGAAATATACGAGAAGAAGGAGGTATGCAGGGGAAACATTTTGAATATATTGATTTCTAGATATCTATGAAACATAAGGTGGGACAGTTCAGTAGGTAAGTGAAAATATAGGTCTGGAACTCATGGGTGTAGTTTGATAAGGGGATAGGTTTGAGATTTATCAGTGTGTGGAAATTGAAGTGTAGATTGTCTATTTCAGGTTTGATAATTTTCAGATGCATTGGTCAATATGTGAAAGCTAGCAGGAAGAAAATGGGCTTATAAAAAGGGATGGGCATTAGACTGAGGAAAGAGGTAGATAAGGGGACCAAGGGGCTCAATAACATGAAAGAGTAGCTGTATTAAATACACAGAAAAGAGAGTTGGGAGAGGCTCTGTCACAAAGTGAGATTAGTTAATCTTGATGATGCTAAGGTTTGAGTTGTGCCATGCCGCCCCAAATATATTGAAGAAAAGCTGTCAAGGGTCTTAAAGAGTCTAAAATGTTGGAACTACCGTCTGATTGGGACATACATGGCAATAAGGTGGCAGACATTAGGGTGAAGAGGAAGACTTTGAATTAGAAATCACAGTCTGGGTGAATTGGAGTTAGTGTATGAAAATGAGGAGGTTTCTTATATGCAAATTCTGCAGTTACACACATCCATTCTGACTACTGAATTAGCGAGTAAACTAGCTCATATTATGTTTTTACCCAATCTTATAAATGCAGAAATTTGGAATGTTCAGTTCAACTGTGGTTAAAAAAAAAAGGTTTCCAACACTTTCTATATAACTCCTTCCTAATCTAAGCCTGTTACAGCAAGAGCAGGATTTGTTGTGCAAAACTGCTAGATTTAAACAGTGAAATGATATCTGAAAGAAACTTCCCAACTATACAGAAGACCTACTTTCAGGATCTCTTCCTGATTCTAGTGAGTAAATATATCTTGATTGAAATGAAAGTTTGACACATTTGCTGTGCCTCTGAAGTTTATTAATAAGCTACTTCATGCCAGTTAAATGCAAAGTATAAAAAGACTGGAGAAGTATAGCAAGTTTGAAAATCTCTTAACACCAGCGTCAGCAAACTGGCTTAAAGTGAAAGGGCCTGAGTCTTTATTTCAAAAGTATGTTTAACAGAAAGAAAAGTAGAGCCAAATAAGGAAAAATATTACTTAAGATAACATACCTCATTTGAGTCACTATATATTTCTTACCATCAGTTAAACATAACAATTTTAACCAGAGTAGAGCTCACCAGAAGTAAGTGCATGTTTATTTCAACAAAGAGATATTCTACCTTATATTCTTCAGATAACTGCTCACAAGTCACCTGTCCAGTTTATCATGTGGATATTGACACAACATTAGACTTCACAGATACATTGGGAATTGCTGCAGTTCTCAAACATTAGATGTGTGAGTGAGGGTGATAGGTGAGAAAATGAAGAAAAAAGAGATGTTCTAATGTATTTTGCAAATGCTCAAGAATGAGGAAGAGGATTTGAGTCATCCAACAGAGGAAGTAGATTGCCATTTATCTTTAATTTATCCCATCTACTACAGTTCACTTCAATTGGCAAAACATAGAGGCATGTCAGTCAACTGTCATCAGCATTGTTAGATTGTTTTGTTACTTTGCATCAGTGAGAAAATTCTTCATCTTGAGGATCTTAGTTTGATTTCTGCTTTAGTAAATACTGGTACGATACCACTTTGGAGGCCAGTCCCTTAAAATTTGTTGTATTGAAATAAAATCTGAAAAAGATTATAGAAAACAATCACTAGATAATGGCATCATTTCTAGACTATCTAACAAACTAAATTCCTAAACTTATTTTTTAAAATCTGTCAAGATAATTTAAATTCTTAGTTGTGAAACAGGATCCGAAGTTCTGTTTATAGATATGTGGAGAGAACACTGCTTATTTCCTGACCTTCTATCAAACAGGAGAAATAGAAGTCGTTTGGAAAGCTTTTTCCTAAGGCAAGGGCTATACACAAAATAAAAGAACAGCTGTACTTAGGATAACCCTGTGAGGTCCTTCCAGTTTTGTAACTCATCCCAAGCAACCCCAAGACCTAGAGCGTGTATGCTAACATTATGCTATCAGTAGTGTCAGCATGACAAGGACAAAGAAGGTTGATAATCATCTGTGATTTATATGCAGGGACAGCCACCCAGAGCAATTACACTGTTTTGAGGCAATCTGCTCTTGAACAGTTTTAGCCAGATTTACTAGACATAAACATTCTATTTGTCACACTGTGTTCAACAATACTTTAAAATCATAATTCCAATGATTAAGATATTACCTCCACCTCATAATTTTCAAACTGATATGTCAGTAAATATAAGAAAAAGAAAAATAAACATTTTTATCATTTAAGCAGACAACTGATTTTTAAAATGTATTATTTAATATTTTAGAACATAGATGAGCTCATGGGTATCTGAAAACCTTGGTTTGTTCTCTTTCCAAAATGTTTTCTCCTGGTGTGATTTCTTAACTAGCTTTAGCGTTTTTTTCCAGCTTTTTTCCCCCATGTACTCAAAGCTGAAAGTGACCATTTTACCAGTGAATCATTATTTTTAAGTCAGACTGAGCATTTATGATAGTGAAAACAAAAATTGGATAATATTCCTTCAGGCTTGATACTTTTTGAATGTCCTTTTCCACTCAAGTGAGCTGAATTGGCAGGTGGGGAAAGATCTATTTGAAACATTTTATAAAATAAAAGCATTTCTGAGAGATTTAGCTATGTAGAAATATTTGGTGCTAAAGGGAATCATCTTTTCAGTCTTGTTTACTGAGTACTTAGTTCATATGTTATAAGCCTGTAAAAGTTATTAAAGAAGCTCTGTGAGAGTTTATAGTCTAAAAGAGGAGCTGGGACAAAGTGAGAGAGTGGCATGGGCATATATACACTACCAAATGTAAAGTAGACAGCTCATGGGAAGCAGCTGCATAGCACAGGAAGATCAGCTCGGTGCTTTGTGTCCACGCACAGGGGTGGAATAGGGAGGGTGGGAGGGACACGCAAGAGGGAGGGGATATGGGGATATATGTATACATATAGCTGATTCACTTTGTTATACAGCAGAAACTGACACAACAATGTAAAGCAATTATACTCCAATAAAGATATTAAAAGAAAAAAAAAAGAGGAGCTAGTCAACATTAATAGAGTATTTACTCTATCGCAAGCACTAATTTAAGCACTTTACAAACATTAATGTATTTAATCCTTGTAACAACCCTAAGATGCAAGTATTATTAGTCACATTTTAGAGATAAGGACAGAGATACAGATAGATTGAGTGACTTGCTCAAGGTCACCAACTATGTTAACATTTAGCTAAGCAATGAGGTTATTTGCAGGAATTTGAGAGAGCTAAATTATATGGCATCATTTTTTCACATTTCTGAATTGGAAACAAAGTGAGAAACAGATGTTGGAGTCAAGTGGACAAAAATCAATGTGTTATTTATAATGCCTATGTTGAAGAACATGGGCATGAATTCTGTTAGCCAAGGAGGGTTGATAATATTTTAACCCTAAATTGGACACACTTATCTAGTCACTGTCCCTGGGGGTTTAAAAATCAATGATTTCCAGGGTATCTGCCTGTAAAATATGTTATAAAAGAACAGAACAGAACATATGTCCTCTGCAGGAAGTCAGGTCACAAAAGAAAAAAAAAGAGCAAGGAGAAAGGAGGGAGGGGACAAACATAACATTGATACAATCTTCCTGTATCAGTTTATTTTTTCTGTAAAAATCACCACAAACTTATTAGCTTAACACATCACCTATTTGTTATCTTACAGTTCTGGAGTTCAGACGTCCTAGAATCAAGGTGTTGGCAAGGCTGCGTTCTTTGTGGAGCTCTAGGGAGAATACATGTCCTTGCATTTTCTGGCTTCTACAAGCCGCCTGCATGCTTTAGCTCATGGCCCTCTCCCTTCATCTTCAGAAGTTCATCACTCCATCCTCTACCTCTGTTGTCACATTGTCTTCTCCCTTTGACACCTGTTGCGTGCCTTTTATGAGGACTCTTGTGATTACATTAAACTCACCCGGATCATCCAGGATGGTCTTGCAATCTCAAGATCCTTCATCACATCTGAAAAGTGCCTTTTGACATATAAGGGAGCATACTCACAGTTTCCAGGGATTAGAATGTGGACATGTTTGGAGGGCAATGTTATGTCTAACACATCTCCTCAAATTCACCACTGGGATGGAGTGAATAAAAGAGAAAAAGGGTAAAAATTGTTTCTCTAGTGTGGCTCTCTTCAAATGGTATCATAATATTAGAGGAAAGAGATTCTCTCCCTAGTCAACATTTTGTAGTGTGTGGTTTCTTTCTCAGTGGATTTAACTACTAAACTCATCCTTAATCAAAGCTAGTATTGTTTCTCTCAGAACAGGAAGTCATGAGTAGCTTTTACTTTATTAACCCAGTTTCCCATTGCCAGCTAAGTTGCTTCATGTATCTTTTTGGAACCATTAGCACTTATTCCATTACTAAACGTGGGGTATTGAAGTTTTCAAGTATTATAATTGCATTGTGTATTCACCTTTTTTAATTCTATAAGTTTTTGCTTCATATATTTTGGGTTCTGTTAGGTGTACATATGCTCATGATAGCCATACTTTCTTTTCTTTCTTTCTTTCTTTCTTTCTTTCTTTCTTTCTTTCTTTCTTTCTCTCTTTCTCTCTTTCTCTCTTTCTCTCTTTCTCTCTTTCTCTCTTTCTCTCTTTCTCTCTTTCTCTCTTTCTCTCTTTCTTTCTTTCTTTCTTTTTGGCTGCATTGGGTCTTTGTTGCTGTGTGTGGGCTTTCTGTAGTTGGGGGCTACTCTTCGTTGTGGTGCACGGGCTTCTCATTGCGGTGGCTTCTCTTGTTGCAGAGCACGGGCTCTAGGCTCAAGGGCTTCAGTAGTTGTAGCTAGTGGGCTCTAGAGCACGGGCTAAGTAGTTGTGGCGCACGGGATTAGTTGCTCTGCGGCATGTGGGATCTCCCTGGACCAGAGCTTGAACCCGTGTCCCCTGCATTGGCAGGTGGATTCTTAATCACTGCACCACCAGGGAAGCATGATAGTCATACTTTCATATGGATTGACCCTTTTCACATCATATAATACTTTGTCTCTCTCTAGTAACAATAGTTACAAATTGCTGAATACTTACTATGTTCCGGGCACAGTTCTAAGCAAGTAGTATTTGTGCTTCATGTACAATTGCATTGTATTGAGACTATAAAACAAATTCTATTTTTTTTCTTTTGTTTCTTACTGAAAAATAATTTTCAGTAGCATTTTTATTCTTTGAGGTATTGAGGATGATATTAAATGTTTCCTTGTGCTGAAGTATTTTTCATATGTCTCATTTTGGATTATTTGTTTACTGATTGTTGAACAGTCTGAGGTCTATCCCAGACTCATGTTTTCCATCAAGTGAAGAATTGGGCTTCCCTTAAGCCTTGGTCACTGTTAACTTGTATATGGGCATTAGTCCCAATTCACCTTAAAAATATAGAAAATTTAATGATAGGATGCACTTCAAAACCAGTGCTATTAAACAGACTTCAAGATTACTTTTGCTTGTTTCAGCAAAGTTATTTTCTGATAGATTTGGTCACTAAAAAACTGCCCAATTTGCACAAACAAAAACTACATTTCCCATCAAATACTATTATCAGTTATATTTCTCTTATTCTTTCCAAACTATGAAACTTTCTTTAAAAATCAACATTTCCTGTCCCTCATCCCTTCAAAATAGGAGTAACACCACAAATCTACATTTAATTTCTAATGTGTGTGTGTGAGTGTATGTATGTTGCAATCTAAAGATGAATACCTATGTAGAGATTTTGATGGATGTGAAATGGGTGAAAGTAGAGAAAATGATATTGTTCGTACTGAATGAAAATGAAGAAGAGGAATGGTTGTTCAGTTCTCTGATTATTCTAAGACTGTAAGCTGGGAGACAGAGGTGGAGGAAGCTCTGAGTTTCCCAGTAAGACTTTTTCAATTTTGGCAATTCTGGGTCCTCTCAGGAGCAAAATAAGTGTTTCCCACTAATTGTGATTTTAAATTCAGTTCTACGTATCTCCTACTTCGAGAACTGTTTGCTAATAGGTTTACTTTCAGGCTGATTTTTCCCCCAGTCTTTTGCAATTTTGTCATGTTCTGTCCTTTACAGTTATTCTAATGCACAGGTTGTGAAGCATTTTTTGTCCTCATTTTTGAGATTCCCAAATTATTAATTTACCATGCTCAATTTTACACTTAATTTTGATTAGATCCTTTCTGTGGTAATAAATACATTATATATATATATATATATGTATATATATATATATATGATTTATATAAAGTTAACATAAATTAAATTTTTCTACATATAGAACAGAGAAAAATTGTATAAATACAGTTTTATTTCAAACTTCAGCTCTTTTGGCAACAAAATAGAGTAAATAATTTTAAATATAGTAGATCAAATTCATTAGGAAATTATTGTCTGTTTCACCCAGACTAAGAAGCCCTAAATTAATATTTTTGTATTTCTCAATATTCTTTACTTTTAAAAAAAAGAATGATTCTTTTCATAGTATTGCAATATGCAGCTCTCTGTCATGTATTATTTTTTGTGTCACAGAACAATAAAGCAGCATTTATCGGCAAACATTCATATGCCTGCTGCTGCCTCTGTCTTCTTTTCAGTACTAAAATCATCCAGAGAAAATAGACTCCAGAGAGAAAGTAAACAACTTATAGAGGAACGACACAATTCCTCAGTGCAAGTTGGCAGCATGGATTCTACATGCCAGGCTTGTTGCAGTCTGGTGAGAAATCTGTAGAGGAGCCATTACTCCTTCTCAGGGATAGCATGAGCACCATGTAAAAGGTTGATAATCAGCCCTGAAAAATTGAACTCACTATTTTATTTAAAAATAGCATTGATCATAGAAGGAGTGGATTTTCAGAGGGATAATACACAGGGTTGTCACTTTGTTCATATGGGGCAAGAATGAAAAAATGAAAGAATCTGGATTTGAATTCGTAAGCTCTAGATTTGAGTCCCAGATCTTATATTATTAAGTAGATGGGCAACATAATCATTCTTGATATTCAAATCCCTTTGTTGAATAAAGAAAATATTGATACCACATCATTGTGAAGACTTAAAACTCCCAGATGATGAGGGAAATAAAGAACAAAGTACTGTTTGAGCTCCATCATGGGTGTGGTGCTATTGACAGAGAGAACATGCAAGAGTGAATATTAATATGGGGGAATTACATAGTATTGTTAGAAGAAAGTAGCCATTTAAAGTTGTTTGGATTTAAGTTACAGGAAATAGAACTATAGCAAATAAATTAGGAAAAGAACATAGGTCCAGATCATGAGTTCTTTTGAATGCTAGACTAAAGAACATTGATTTCATTCAATAGGAAATCAGAAATGGAAAGCTTTTCTGAAGAAAATGGGAAGCCAGAGACAAGTATGGTAAATAGGAGGTTAATATGACAAAAAAGGGAGTCAGTCAAAAGGTTATGTTTGAGGCAAAGAAAGTTCAAGTGATCTTAGTGCAAGTGGGAATGGATGTTTGAGAAAAATACTGAGGAGTTTGGAACTCAACTAAGATAACCATTCTCATTTATTAGGTGATTACTCAGTGCCAAGAACTCCACATACATTATTTAATCTGATCTTCATGACAAGCCTAAGAGAAGAGCTGGGGCTCTATTTCAGAGAAAGGTAACTGAGGCCCAAGACCACACAGTGGGGGGGCCCCGGGGGAGCTGAGATTTGAACCAGGTCATCTCTCTTCAAAACTGGTACTCTTAGCAATTATGCTATTCTAGAACCCCATCACTCGTGGGGAAGCATGAGAAAGGCAGAATTCTGACATCACAGCAGAAGTTTTCCAGCCTTAGTGACTGAGAAGATGCAGATGATAATCACAGAAGAATGGCATAGTAGAATAAAGGGAGACAAAGTGATTCTGCTTTTGACATTCTGAGTTTTAGTCCTTATGGATTATAAAAGTGGAGATGTCCAGCAAGCAGATAGAAATGCAGGATGAACTAGGAAAGGGACATGCTTTAGAGTTTTCTAAAAGGAGGTGATGGATGATTCCAAGAAAGGGCTTGACAAAAGGGAGTGAATAGAGGAAAAGCAGGCCAAGGGCAGGTCCTTGGGAAAAATCAGAAAGGCAATTATAATTTCAGCATGAAACATAAGCATAATTTTAATCAAAGAATCTAAAGATCTTCTAAAGTAGCAATTCTCTCCTACTTGGAGAAGCCACGGCACTGCAGGGCACCATAAGTCTGTGAATCAATTAAACTCGAATTACAAAGTCAAATGGCATCTGTTCCCATCATGACATAAAACCTGCTAAGATGAAAAATCTCTGGCAAGAGTAAGCTAAATCTTTTATAAGTTGCTGTTCCACTGAATGTTTTTCTTCACATAGTTTCAATAACATACAAGTAGATTTGGGGCTTGGAAGTATCCTTAGAGATTACCTGGTCTAACATCCTTATTTTAAAAATGAAAAGTCTGAGGCTCAGAGAAGTGATCCCAGGTCACGAAGCTAGCTTTTCTAGTGGGTTCATATATATTTACACTCACTAAATGTTTGGGGACCGAGCAGTTTGTATTTCATGATACTTACCTGAGAGTATTATTGAGAAGAAGTACTTTATATAATGTGTGGGCACAGAGTTTATTGAGACTTTAATTTGTGTACATTTTTCTCTCCCTTTACGAAGAATATAGCCATCATTTTGTTTTGTTTGTTATTTTTCCCCAAGGACATTTCAGTTGCAGGGATTAAAGCAGAGACTGCCTACAAAACAAATGACTTTCATGTCTTTTCAGAATATTCTGAGGGAAAAGGGCGTGGTATCTTCAGTTGAGAGAAGGGAAAAGTGAAGTAGGGTAGGGGAAAAAAAGGCTAGGAGGTGAGGTGAGAGAAAGAGGTAGGTGGGTACCTAAGTTCTGAAAGCACCTGTCCTCCACACTCCTGAAGACCCCCACTGAGTCTCTGCCCAATAAGAAATGATTAATATTTTACAATTCTTCATTTTACCAAAGTTCCTCTCTGCTATTCTACATGGTCTCTCCAGACACCCTGCCCTCAATACCTATTATTCCATAATCTAGGAATAGAAGTTACCTTTCCAAACCTCATTTTTTCAAGAGGATTCTATATAGACCCAATAGTATTAATCAGGAAACCACAGAGTATGAAAAAAATGCATTCATATCAGTATTCCTTTTGTTGTTGATGCAATACTAATTTTATTTTAAATAACTCTAATTTTAATAATCTTTTATGAAATTTATTATTACCATTAATATTTCTCCCAAATATTCAGGGAAGTTTATGTTTTATGAAAGTAAACCATGTACTGTGGTAACAAATATCCACACCCAGGATTGTAGGCACATCTGTTCAGGAAGAACAGGAAAGCAATCCAAGATACAAGTCACTTCTTCTAAGGTGTCAAAACAGTGTTGTAAGCAACTTCCTTCGAGTTAGGGAAGCTGAATTAATGGGTAAAAATAATAAGTAAGTATAAATTTGGAAGAGAAAGATAATACTTTTAAAAGTTTCTACAAGGAAAGTTTTGCAAAAAAGATGGGGCCAAACTGGATTTGAAAATTAATATTTTTAACCAAAGACAGATAAGAATGCTGAGTTTATGTTCGCACATTTAAGAGAGATCAACTTTTGTAAGACTGGTTAGAATAACTGAGTTATTGAGGCAAAACTGAACTACATTTGAATACACTTTATTCTTAGGAATTAAATCCATGGAAAAGAATTCGAGAATCATTCAATACTGTATAATGGACATGGCTCTTAACAGAGGGTGCCAGTGGGAATCTTTCAAAAAATATAGATCCCTGGGCCTCAACTCTAAGCCAATTAAACCAGAGCCTCTGGAGATGGGATCCAGAATGGGTAATTTTTAAAACTCCACAGATCTTTCTCACAGTTAGCCAGGTGGAATGCTACTCACCTGGAGACATTGAATGGAGAATGAGGGTGGGATCACAGGCAGAGTAATGGCCTCCAAAGATGTTCACAAACTAATCTCCCAGAGCCTAGGAATGTGTTACCTTACATGGAAAAAGGAACTTTACAGATGTAATAAAGTTAAGTGTTTTGAGCTGGGAAGATTATCCTGGATAATTTAAAAGAACCCAATATAATCCAAAGGTCCTTTTAAAAAGGAGTGTCAGAGCCAGATATGTGACCATGGAAGCAGAAGCTGGAGTGATGCAGGGCTATGAGCCAAGGAATGGCCTCTAGAGTGTATAAAATGCAAGGACATGGATTCTCCCCTAGAGCCTCCAGAAAGATGCAGTTCTGCTGATTCATTTTAGACTTCTGAACTCCAAAACTGTAAAATTATAAATTTTGTTGTTATAAGCAACTAGCTTTGTAGAATTTGTTGTAAGTAATTAAAGGAAACTAATACCTGTGGCTGCTTAAAAGAGTGAATACCTAAATGGTCATGCTTCATGGTAAGAGAAGAATAAAGATGAACAGACATTGCTACTTTGAGTCCTTTGTATCACTGGTGCTTTGCCACTTTCTCTTCCTAGTCATTCTAATTCTTTTTTCATGTATTGGTATTTTCTGTTTTAGGTAAATTGAAATAATTTCCTGTTTATTTCTAGTTTCTGTAAACCCAAAGTGATTACTTGTGAAAATTTAAAAATATAAGCAACATGGATGGACCTAGAGATTGTCATACTGAGTGAAGTAAGTCAGACAGAGAAAGACGAATATCATCTGATATTGCTTATATGTGGGATCTTAAAAAATGGTACAAATAAACCTATTTACAAAACAAAAATAGTCACAAATGTAGAAAACAAACTTCTGGTTACCAAGGGGAAAAAGGGGGGTGGGATAAATTGGGAGATTTGGATTGACATATATGTGCTACTATATATAAAATAGTTAACTCATAAGAATCTACTTTATAGAACAGGGAACTCTACTCAATACTCTGTAATGACCTATATGGGAACAGAACCAAAAAAAGAGTGGATATATGTATATGTATAATTGATTCACTTTGCTGTACAGCAGAAAAAATTAAATGTATATATTAATTTTATATAAAATATTAATTATATATATAATATGTATATATATATATATATAAAAGAAGAATGAACCAGGAAGGAACAGAAAGTATGAAGAGGCCAATCACCAGTAAATGAAATTGATACAGTAATAAAAGACTCCCAACAAACAAAAGCCCAGGACTAGATGGCTTCACAGGTGAATTCTAGCAAATATATATATATATATATATATATATATATATATATATATATATATATATATATATATATATATATTTTTTTTTTTTTTTTTTTTGCGGTATGCGGGCCTCTCACTGTTGTGGCCTCTCCCGTTGCAGACCACAGACTCCAGACACGCTAGCTCAGCGGCCATGGCTCACAGGCCCAGCCGCTCCACGGCATATGGGATCTTCTCGGACCGGGTCACGAACCCGTGTCCCCTGCATCGGCAGGCGAACTCTCAACCACTGCACCACCAGGGAAGCCCTCTAGCAAATATTTAACAAAGAGTTAACACCTATCCATCACAAATTATTCCAAAAAATTGCAGAGGAAGAAATGTTTCCAAACTCATTCTATGAATCCAAGATCACTGTCATACCAAAACCAGACAAAGATGCCATAAAAAAAGAAAATTACAGACCAGTATCATTGATGAACATAGATATAAAAATTCTCAACAAAATGTTAGTAAACCAACTTCAACAGTACATTTAAAGGATCATACACCATGATAAAGGGATTTATCCCAGAGATGTAAGGATGATTCAGTAATCACAAATCAATCAATGTGATACACCACGATAACAAATTGAAGAATAAGAATCATATGATCATCTCAATAGATGAAGAAAAATCTTTTGACAAAATTCAATATCTATTTATGACAAAAGTATCAAGAAAGTGGGCATAAAGGGAACATACCTCAACATAACAAAGACCATGTATGGCAAGCCCACAACTAACATCATACTCAATGATGAAAACATTTCCTCTAAGATAAGGAACAAGACAAGGATTCTCACTCTTGCCACTTGATATTCAACACAGTATTGGAAGTCCTGGCTATGATAGTCAGACAAGAAAAGGAAATAAAATGAAGCCAAACTGGACAGGAAGATGTAAAAGTGTCACTGTTTGCAGATGGCATGACACTACACACAGACAATCCCAAATAAGCTACAAAAAACTACTAGAACTCATCAATGAATTCCACAAAGTTATAAATACAAAATTAATATGCAGAATCTGTTGAGTCTCTATACACTAAAAACAAGCTATCAGAAAGAAGAATTAAGAAAACAATCTCATTTGCAATTGCATCAAAAAGAATAAAATACCTAGGATTAAAGACCTGTAGTCAGAAAACTATAATAATGATCAAAGAGGGCTTCCCTGGTGGCGCAGTGGTTGAGAGTCTGCCTGCCGATGCAGGGGACGCGGGTTCATTTCCCGGTCCGGGAAGATCCCACATGCCACGGAGCGGCTGGGCCCATGAGCCATGGCCGCTGAGCCTGCACGTCTGGAGCCTGTGCTCCATAACGGGAGGGGCCACAGAAGTGAGAGGCTCACGAACCACAAAAAAAAAAAAAAAAAAAGAATGATCAAAGAAATTGAAGACTGCACTAACAAATAGAGAGATATATATACCAAGTTCATGGATTGGAAGAAATAATATAGTTAAAATGACCATGCTACCCAAGGCAATCTACAGATTCAATGCAATCCCTATCAAAATGCCAGTGGAATTTTTCACAGAACTAGAAAAAATAATTCTAAAATTTGTATGGAAATACAATAGACCATGAATAGCCTAAACGATCTTGAGAAAAAAGAACAAAACTTGTGGCATCACGCTCCCTGACTTCAGGCTATATTACAAAACTACAGTAAAAAAAGCAGTGCACAACAGGGAGGGACCCAGCCCCACCCATCAGCAGACAAGCAGATTAAAGTTTTACTGAGCTCTGCCCACCAGAACAACACCCAGCTCTACCCAACACCAGTCCCTCCTATCAGGAAACTTGCACAAGCCCCTTAGATAGCCTTATCCACCAGAGAACAGATAGCAGAAGCAAGAAGAACTACAGTCCTGCAGCACGTGGAATAAAAACCACATTCACAGAAAGATAGACAAGATGAAAAGGCAGAGAGCTATGTACCAGATGAAGGAACAAGATAAAACCCCAGAAAAACAACTAAATGAAGTGGAGATAGGCAACCTTCCAGAAAAAGAATTCAGAATAATGATAGTGAAGATGATCCAGGACCTTGGAAAAAGAATGGAGGCAAAGATCAAGAAGATGCAAGAAATGTTTAACAAAGACCTAAAAGAATTAAAGTACAAACACCTAGAAGAATTAAAGAACAAACAGAGATGAACAATACAATAACTGGAATGAAAAATACACTAGAAGGAATCGATAGCAGAATAACTGAGGCAGAACAGATAAGTGACCTGGAGGACAAAATGGTGGAATTCACTGCCATGGAACACAATGAAGAAAAAAGAATGAAAAGAAATGAAGACAGCCTAAGAGACCTCTGGGACAACATTAAATGCAACAACATTCGCATTATAGGAGTCCCAGAAGGATAAGAGAGAGAGAAAGGACCCGAGAAAATATTTGAAGAGGTTATAGTCGAAAACTTCACTAACATAGGAAAGGAAATAGCCACCCAAGTCCAGGAAGCAGAGAGAGTCCCAGTCAGAATAAACACAAGGAGAAACATGCTGAGACACACGGTAATCAAATTGACAAAAATAAACGACAAAGAAAAATTATTGAAAGCAACAATGGAAAAACGACAAATAACATACTAGGGAACTCCAATAAGGTTAAAAACTGATTTCTCAGCAGAAACTCTACAAGCCAGAAGGGAGTGCCATGATATATTTAAAGTGATGAAAGGGAAGAAACTACAACCAAGATTACTGTACCCAGCAAGGATCCCATTCACATTCGACAGAGAAATCAAAAGCTTTAGGACAAGCAAAAGCTAAGATAATTCAGCATCACCAAACCAGCTCTACAGCAAATGCTAAAATAACTTCTCTAAGTGGGAAACACAAGAGAAGAAAGGGACCTACAAAAACAAACCCATAACAATTGAGAAAATGGTAATAGGAAAATACATATCGATAATAACTTTAAATGTACATGGATTAAATGCTTCAACCAAAAGACACTGTCTCCCTGAATGGATACAAAAACAAGACCCATATATACGCTGTCTACAAGAGACCCACTTCACACCTAGGGACTCATACAGACTGAAAGTGAGGGGATGGAAAAAGATATTCTATGCAAATGGAAATCAAAAGAAAGCTGGAGTAGCAATACTCGTATCAGATAAAGTAGACTTTAAAATGAAGAATGTAACAAGAGACAAGGAAGGACACTATATAATGTTCAATGGATCAATCCAAGGAGAAGATATAACAATTATAAATATATATGCACCCAACATAGGAACACCACAATTCATAAGGCAACTGCCAACAGCTATAAAAGAGGAAATCGACAGTAACACAATTAACAGTGGGGGACTATAACACTTCACTTACACTAATGGGCAGATCATCCAAACAGAAAATTAATAAGGAAACACAAGCTTTAAATGACACAATACACCAGATGGATTTAATTGATATTTTTAGGACATTCCGTCCGAATACAGCAGATTACACTTTCTTCTCAAGTGCACATGGAACATTCTCCAGGATAGATCACATCTTGGGTCACAAATCAAGCCTCAGTAAATTTGAGAAAATTAAAATCATATCAAGCATCTTTTCTGATCACAGTGCTATGAGATTAGAAATCATTTACAGGGAAAAAAAACATAAAAAAACAAACACATGGAGGCTAAACAATAGGATACTAAATAACCAAGAGATCACTGAAGAAATCAAACAGGAAATCAAAGAGTACCTAGAGACAACTTACAATGAAAACACGGTGTTCCAAAACCTGTGGGTTGCTGCAAAAGCAATTCTAAGAGGGAAGTTAATAGCAATACAAGCCTACCTGAAGAAACAAGAAAAATCTCAAATAAACAATCGAACCTTACACCTAAAGGAACTAGAGAAAGAAGAACAAAGCCCAAAGTCAGTAGAAGGAAAGAAATCGTAAAATCAGAGCAGAAATAAAGAAACAGAAACAAAGAAAACAATAGCAAAGATCAGTAAAACTAAAAGCTGGGTCTTTAAGAAGATAAACAAAATTGATAAACCATTAGCCAGACTCATCAAGAAAAAGAGGGAGAGGACTCAAATCAATAAAATTAGAAATGAAAATGAGAAATGAAAAATTCTAATTTGTGAAGTTACAACAGACACTGCAGAAATACAAAGCATCCAAAGAGACTACTACAAGCAACTCTATGCCAATAAAATGGACGACCTGGAAGAAATGGACAAATTCTTAGAAAAGTATAACATTCCAAGACTGAACCAAGAAGAAATAGAAAATATGAACAGATCAATCACAAGTAATGAAATCGAAACTGTGATTAAAAATCTTCCAACAAACAAAAATCCAGGCCCTGATGGCTTCACAGGTGAATTCTATCAAACATTTAGAGAAGAGCTAACACCCGTCCTTCTCAAACTCTTCCAAAAAATTGCAGAGGAAGGAACACTCCCAAATGCATTCTGTGAGGCCACCATCACCCTGATACTAAAACCAGACAAAGATACTACAAAAAAAGAAAATTACAGACCAATATCACTGATGAATATAGATGCAAAAATTCTCAACAAAATACTAGCAAACAGAATCCAACAACATACTAAAGGATCATACACCATGATCAAGTGGGATTTATCCCAGGATGCAAGGATTCTTCAATATATGCATATCAATCAATGTGATACACCATATTAACAAATTGAACAATAAAAACCATATGATCATCTCAATAGATGCAGAAAAAGCTTTAGACAAAATTCAACACCATTTATGATAAAAACTCTCCAGAAAGTGAGCATAGAAGGAACCTACCTCAACATAATAAAGGCTATATATGACAAACCCACAGCAAACATCATTCTCAATGGTGAAAACTTAAAGCATTTCCTCTAAGATCAGGAACAAGACAAGGACGTCCACTTTCACCACTATCATTCAACATAGTTTTGGAACTCGTAGCCATGGCAATCAGAGAAGAAAAAGAAATAAAAGGAATTCAAATTGGAAAAGAAGACGTAAACTGGCACTATTTGCAGATGACATGATACTATATATAGAGAATCCTAAAGATGCCACCAGAAAACTACTAGAGCTAATCACTGAATTTGGTAAAGTTGCAGGATATAAAATTAATGCACAGAAATCTCTTGCATTCCTATACACTAATGATGAAAAATCTGAAAGTGAAATTAAGAAAACACTTCCATTTATCATTGCAACAAAAAGAATAAAATACCTAGGAATAAACCTACCTAGAGAGACAAAAGACCTGTATGCCAAAAACTATAAGACACTGATGAAAGAAATTAAGATGATACAAACAGATGGAGAGATATACCATGTTCTTGGATTGGAAGAATCAATACTGTGAAAATGACTATACTACCCAAAGCAATCTACAGATTCAATGTGATCCCTATCTAATTACCCATGACATTTTTTACAGAACTAGGACAAAAAATCTTAAATTTGTATGGAGACACAAAAGACCCTGAATAGCCAAGCAGTCTTGAGGGGAAAAAATGGAGCTGGAGGAATCAGATTCCCTGACTTCAGACTATACTACAAAACTACAGTAATCAAGACAGTATGGTACTGGCACGAAAACAGAAATATAGATCAATGGAACATGATAGAAAGCCCAGAGATAAACCCATGCACCTATGGTCAACTAATCTATGACAAAGGAGGCAAGGATATACAATGGAGAAAAGACAGTCTCTTCAATAAGTGGTGCTGGGAAAAACTGAACAGCTACATGTAAAAGAATGAAATTAGAACACTCCCTAACACCATACACAAAAATAAACTCAAAATGGATTAGAGACCTAAATGTAAGGCCAGACACTATAAAACTCTTAGAGGAAAACATAGGAAGAACACTCTTTGACATAAATCACAGCAAGATCTCTTTTGATCCACCTCCTAGAGTAATGGAAATAAAAATAAACAAATGGGACCTAATGAAGATTAAAAGGTTTTGCACAGCAAAGGAAACCATAAAGAAGACAAAAACACAACCCTCAGAATGGGAGCAAATATTTGCAAATGAATCATCGGACAAAGGATTAATCTCCAAAATATATAAACAGCTCATGCAGCTCAATATTAAAAACAAAACAACCTAATCCAAAAATGGGCAGAAGACCTAAATAGACATTTCTCCAAAGAAGACATACAGATGGCCAAGAAGCACATGAAAAGCTGCTCAACATTACTAATCATTAGAGAAATGCAAATCAAAACTACAATGAGGTATCATCTCTCACCAGTTATAATGGGCATCATTAGAAAATCTACAAACAACAGATGCTGGAGAGGGTGTGGAGAAAAGGGAACCCTCTTGCACTGTCGGTGGGAATGTAAATTGATACAGCCACTATGGAGAACAGTATGGATGTTCCCTAAAAAACTAAAAATAGAACTACCATATGACCCAGCAATCCCACTACTGGGCACATACCCAGAGAAAACCATAATTCAAAAAGACACTTACACCCCATTTTTCATTGCAGCACTATTTACACTAGCCAGGTCATGGAAGCTAGCTAAATGCCCATCGACAGATGAATGAATGGATAAAGAAGTTGTGGTACATATATACAATGCAACATTACTCAGCCATATAAAGAAAAGAAATTGGGTCATTTTTAGAGATATGGATGAACCTAGACTCTGTCATACAGAGTGAAGTAAGTCAGAAAGAGAAGAACAAATATCGTATATTAACGCATATATGTGGAACCTAGAAAAATGGTACAGGTGAACTGTTTTACAGGGCAGAAGTTGAGACACAGATGTGGAGAACAAACGAATGGACACCAGGGGGAAAGTGGTGGTGGGACAGGTGATGAATTGGGAGATTGGGATTGACATGTATACACTAATATGTATAAAATTCATAACTATTAAGAACCTGCTGTACAGCCCCTGGACGTTTTAGCTTTTGTTACTGATGTCACGCTATTTAATGGGGTAAGTTTAGGCTCATGCTTTATGCTTACACAAAAACGTCAAACAGGGCTAGTTGCCGTCTGAAAAACTGAATTTAAAAAAAACATGATTGTCCTGGGCAAGACATTTGGGCCCAGTAATAGCAGGCACTCCCCTCTCCGATGTCAGAGACGGTGGAATATGAGTGCAGGAGCTGCTTCTCTCCACCCTATTCAAGACTCTTAGGCTAAAAGCAAGAGAAAAGCAAGAAAGTACAGGGATTCTTTTTTACGGTGACTTAACTTTGTTGTTGTTATAGTTGTTTAGACCATTGTTTTGCCTGTAGTAGCAAACATATAGTGTAGCTTATTTAGAACAGTGGTTCTTAACTGAATGTAGAATCCCCTAGAGGTTCTTCGGGAAATGGAAATGTGTTGGGGCATTTGCTGTCATGACCAGTGGAGAGACATTGCTGTCATTTAATGAGCATTTGCTAGGGATGCTGGGTGCCCTGAGTGTGTAGAAAGTCTTGTACAATGACTGATTCTATGACTCTGCATGACCTGTTTATCAATAACCGAGCCTAGTAAAATCAAGTATTTTTGTGAATAGGTTTAGTATTTGCAGATTTTTTCCAGTAAGGCAGCTACTGTGCAAATTTAGGAAAGATTGTACTTTGTTTTTGTTAAGAACTTTACCAAGAGTGACTCATCATTTCTCACAATCACACTGTGATTTCTTTGATTTTTGAGGCAACAATACGGCGAATTTGCATTTTTGTCTGTACATTCACAGTGATGATATTTATAGGAGTCAGCATCTATCCAGTTCATTATGGTTACCAGCATGGTCATGTCTAAAATGTAAATATTAATGTAGAGTATTTTGTTATAAAACACTTTCTTTATTTTCTCCTTCAAAAAAAAAAAGAACCTGCTGTATAAAAAATAAAATTAAATTTAAAAAATTTAAAAATCCAATAAAATAAAAGCAGTATAGTACTACCACAAAAACTGACACATAGATCAATGGAACAGAATAGAGAGACCAGTAGTAAACCCACACTTATATGGTCTATTAATCTATGACAAGAGTCATAGATTGGAGGCAAGAGTATGCAATGGGGGAAAAGGCTGCCTCTTCAACAAATGGTGTTGGGAAAACTGGACAGCTACATGCAAAAGAATCACACTGGACTACTTTCTTATACCATATACAAAAATAAACTCAAAATGGGTTAAAGACTTAAATGTAAGACCTGAAACCATAAAAATTCTAGAAGAAAACATAGGCAGTATGCTCTTTGACAATAGTCTTAGCAGTATTTTTTTTTGAATATGTCTCCACAGCAAGGGAAACAAAAGCAAAAATAAATAAACAACTAAAAAGGTTTTGCACAGTAAAGGAGATTATCAACAAAATGAAAAAGTTGTCTACTGACTGGGAGAAGATATTTGCAAACAATATATCTAGTAAGGGGTTAATATCAAAAATATAGAAAGAACTCAAATAACCTAATATGAGAAAAACAAGCAATTAGATTTTAAAAATGGGCAGAGGACCTGAATAGACACTTTTTTTTCCCAAAGAAGACATGCAGGAGGCCAACAGGCACGTGAAAAGATGTTCAACATCAGTAATCATCAGGGAAATGCAAATCAAAACCACAATGAGATATCACCTCGTACCTGTCAGAATGACTATCATGAAAAAGACAGCAATAGCAAGTATTGGCAAGGATGTGGAGAAAAGGGAACACTCATGTACAACTAGTAGGAATGTAAATTGGTACAACCACTATCGAAAATACTATGGAGGAAATAGAGACACAGGTGTAGAGAACAAATGTATGGACACCAAGGGGGGAAAGTGGGCGGGTGGTGGTGGGATGAACTGGGAGATTGGGATTGACATATATACACTAATATGTATAAAATAGAGAACTAATTTAATAAAAAAGAAAATGGTATGGAGGTTCTTCAAAAAATTAAAAATAAAACTACTATACAATCCAGCAATTTCACTCCTGGATTTTTATCCAAAGGAAAAAAAAATACTAATTCCAAAAGGTATATGCACCCTATGTTCATTGCAGCATTTTTTACAGTAGGCAAGATGTAGAAGCCACCAAAGTGCCCATGGATAGGTAAACAGATAGACGTGTGTGTGTGTGTGTGTGTGTGTGTGTGTGTGTGTGTGTGTGTGTGGTGTATATGCAACAAAAATTACTCGGCCATAAAAAAGAATGAAATCTTGCCATTTGCAACAAAATGGATGGACCTAGAGGGTATTACATTTAGTGAAATAAGTCAGAGAAATATACATACTGTATGATTTCACTTATATGTGCAATCTAGAAAACAAAACAAATGAACAAACATAACAAAACAGAAACAGAGTCACAGATACCAAGAACAAAGAGGTGGTTGCCAGAGGGGAAGGAATGAAGAGATGAGAGAAATTGGTGAGGGAGATTAAGTGGTACACACTTTCAGTTACAAAATAAATGGGTCATGGGTATAAAATACATAGTGTGAGGAATATAGTCAATAATAATGTAGTATCTTCGTATGGTGACAGATCATAACTAGACTTACTGTGGTGATCATTTTGAAATGTGTAGAGATGTTGAATCACTATGTTGTACACCAGGAAGTGACATGGTGTTGTAGGTCAATTATACTTCAGAAACAAACACATAAACTCATATAAAAAGAGATCAGATTTGTGGTTATCAGAGGTAGGGGATTGGGGGGGGCATTGGATGAAGGTGGTCAGCAGGTGCAAACTTCCAGTTATAAGAAAAATAAGTACTAGGGTTGTACTGTACAACATGATGAATATAATTAACACTGCTCTGTGTTATAAGTGAAAACTGTTAAGAGAGTAAATCCTAAGAGCTCTCATCACTGTGTTAACAACTTTCTTTTATCACAAAATATTTTTTATTTTATTTTTTATTTATATGGGATTATGGAAATTCACTAATTTATTATGGTAATCATTTCATGATGTACATAAGTCAAACCATTATGCTGTATACCTTAAACTTATCCAGTGCTGTATGTCAATTATATCTCAATAAAAGTGGAGGGGAAAAAATGTATGTATATAAAAGGAAGATCTGCTAGAAGAATAGATCCACAGAAGAAGAAATACAAATAAGAGCCATTACTTTGCTGAAAGCCTTTGAGAATTTTCTCCTCATCTGAGCTCTTAGCTTGGCAAAAACAACAAAACAAAACAAAAACAACCAAAAAACATACAAAGAGGGTGTCTGATGTGTAAAAGAACTAGAAAATGGTATTTTCTTTTATAGGAGACTCTCCAGAGATATCAGGAAAACTATCTTGGAATATTTTCACTGCCAAAGTATCTATTTCTCAAATAGTTCTATTGTAATAAGGTATGGAAAAAAAAAAGATTTCAGTTTGGATAGGGCATGAGAATTATAAGTTTAAAGGTTGACGAAAAACTCTAGAATGATGTTTTTAAGTTATTTCTGTGTAATGCAAATAGCTATTTGGAGGAAGAGTGTAGCTGACTGATCATTCCCACTTCTTGTGCTTTTTAGTCATTTTCTTTGCTGTATTAGGAGTTGTTTAACGCATTGTGAAAGGTAATGGGGTGAAAAAGCTTCCGCATGATGGAAAACAAACATCTCTCCTCCCCCGCATGCAGCAGGTTTCAAGAAACTGTGTTTGTAGGGAACAATCCTTCTGTGACTGAAGATAAAATAAAAGCAGAGCTAGTTCTCAGAGGTTAGTAATGGCATGAGTTCCAGATCCAGCACCAGAAGGACTGTGGAGGGAATGAAGAGCAGGTTTTTGTGTAAAGAGACAGGTGGAGAGGTAGAAAAAAAAAACACTAAGGAGAAAAGACAGATAAAATACAGAATCTCAAGGTTCACTAGCCAAGCTACTGGTCCAAAAGGTGGGGCTGTTGCCTAGGAAATGGCATATATGTTGCTTGTAGAGGGACCATGTCTAAGTATCTAGGAGCTGGTTGAGCAACCGTCATCAATAGATTCATCTGGTTATCTTACGTGCAAGGCCTTCATGTACCTCGAATTCTAGGTTTTCTAATAAACCATCAGACTTTATGTTGGTGAGCACTCTGAACTAATTGCCTCTGAAGACCTCTAAAATGTTCTCAAGTGTGGGAGCAATGGTAAACTAGAGGGGTTTTGAACTTGAATTAGGGGATTTTTATACCTTTTGTAGGGATCAGAGCCTGCTAGGTATAAAAATATAGATATGCGGGCTTCCCTGGTGGCGCAGTGTTTGAGAGTCCGCCTGCCGATGCAGGGGACATGGGTTCGTGCCCCGGTCTGGGAAGATCCCACATGCCGCGGAGCGGCTGGGCCCGTGAGCCATGGCCGCTGGGCCTGCACGTCCGGAGCCTGTGCTCCGCCACGGGAGAGGCCACAACAGTGAGAGGCCCGCGTACCTCAAAAAAAAAAAAAAAGAAAAAGATATGGATGTTGGTATAGGTATAGATATTTATTTATAACTATATCTAGGTCTAGATCTGTATTTATATCAAAATATATAATGTAAATAAATTTATATTAAAATTAATATAAATTAAAAATTTTATTAAAAGCTTTATGTAGATGGCATAGGATTTCTCCAGAATCCTTAGTCTATATTGTTATTCTCATATTGGGGGTTGCCATAAACTCCACATGATATCTTTTTCTACCACAGACACTACTTATGCTTAGAATCTACTGTGTCCTATGAGTCCCATTCAAAGTTGCAAGTTTTTCATGCCACCGGTTATATATGATTTAGCTGTGGAATATGCTAACAGTATAGACGATGCTGCTTCCACAACCCAGGTAAACCTACCAGCCTATCAGGGATTGAACTTCCTTCTTTATGTCGGCGTGTGAGATGAAATGATCTGTTCTATACTTTAGAAGCAATGTTCCAACATGCTCCAGGCCACCAGCCCCCTACAATTTCACTGATAGCAAACCCATGAATCATCATAGGATTTATCTCCCACCTCCTGGGGGTCACATATGCCCTACCAAGCCTTCCTTTGTTCTCACCATTTCCTGCTTATATAGGTTTATCAGCATGATGTCTTCAACATAGTGAACTAATTTGATGTTCTACAGGATGCACGCATGGTTTGGGTTTCTTCTGACCATATTATAACAGAGGATGGGAAAGTTAGCAAAGCTTTGCTGCAAAACCAAAAATGAATACTGCTGTCCATTCCATATGAATATTAACTGTTTCTGTCCTTCCTTTCTGATAGGGATGGAAAAAGAATGTGTTCAGGAGATAAGTGGCTAAATGCCATCTACATAAGATGGTATCAGTCTTCTCTAGCCAAGCTAACATATCTTCCACAGTAGCTTTAATTGGGGCTACTTCTTGGTTGAGTTTGTAGTCGTCTACAGTATTTTCCAGGCTCTGTTAAGTTTTTCAGGCCAGCCTAGTGAACCAAAGGCAGATATTTTGGATATACCACCTCTGCCTCCTTCATGTCTTTAAGGTGGTACCAATCTCTGCCATTTCTCCTGCAATATTGTCACTATCTTGTCTAAGTTGGTAGTGGGGGGATGTATCAGAGACTTCCACTTTGCCTTTTCCACCATAATAGATTTTACCTTATTGGCTAAGGAACTAATATAGGAGTTGCTCTAATTGCCAGGAATGTTTGCTAAAATTATACATTTGACAATTGGGGAAAAAGACCACATGTGAGTCATGGGACCAGTGGACACATTTTGAGCTGAACTTATACCAGGACTTCATTTATTACCTGGCATCCATGTGTTCCTACCCTCATAGGGGGACTATGAAGATGGTCTGTGGCCTTGGGTATCAACGTCTACTTAGCTCTTATGTGCAACAATCCTCAGAATGTTTGGGTATTCCATTTTTCCCAGTGCATGGTTATTCAAGTAAATGACTGCAGGTCTCTTTGGGAGAAGATGAGGTAATCATAACAGCTGGAATGCTACAGGACACTTCCTGTTGGGGATCAAATCTGTCCTTCATTCAGTGGGTTCATAGTTGGAAAATTGGCTCACATCTGGATACTGGACAATAGATTGAGACATTTTATTAAGATGGCTGCCTTATGTCACCTTCCTTGATCATAACTTTCTTGATTTTTGTTGTTGTTGTTAGAGAGACTGAATGATTGGGTGTGCATCTATCCTGAACCCAAGAAAGCTGTGTTTTATTAGCCATATCTATGGTTCTGTGCTTGCCATGCTCCTCTGATTGGCATTACAACTTTGCTGCCCATGAGAGTCAGTGAGCCTACCTTACTTTAAACTGTTAAGAGCAACCATCTAGACCCCATTATTTTGAGAACTTACCATCCCCATTCTTATACATGAGACCAGTTCTCAACATCTTCTCCCCATGAATCCTAGTTTACACTTAGACTGTAGGCTCTAACACTGATGGCTCTCTCACCAACAGCGTATTTTTTATTACTTTGTTAAATCAAGTATATTCCTGGCCCTCCTGAAGAGCATATCATTCTGGTAGTTTTCCCACCCTTATATCATATAACCCCTCTGGCATGCTGCTTTCTCTGAACCATTCTCCTTTGACTATCACTTGCTATAGCAATCCTTTCACTTATTCAGGACCACCATTTTCTCCAAGTTTCTATAAGATATCCTAGAAAACACTAGCGTTATTTCCTTCAGTCTTTCTTTCTTTGTTTTTTCCCAGAATATTTTCCAAAAACAATTCCCCTGTGTCAATAAACTCTCCCTTATATAATTATATATTCTCTCTGAATTTAGCTCCATATGTATTTTCCCAATTCTTCTACAAGACTGGTTGGCTTGAAACTACAGCTTCTTGGGACATAGTCCCTTTCTCCCTTCACAATCCTGTCACTTCCATTGCCAGATTATGGTGTGGAATAATTCTAGCTATTGACCTATTTCCTAAGAGGAGATGGAGGTTCAGATCCTGAGAAGGACACATGATGTCTTGCAGGAGAGAGGTTTTCTTCAAGATAAATGGGAACACTAACTTCTAACAGAGAGAAGTGGGTGAGTTCTAGGGATCCAAAGAATTCAAAGGATTCTGGGGAATCAAGATTTTCAAGGGCATGAACACAGATGATCCCATATCTCAGAATCCCATTTTTCCCCAATCAGGGCTCTAAACTTGGCATATTAGATTTCTCTAGTTGGAGTGGTTAACCTTTCCTGGAACCATGCCATTTGGTCCTGAGCTTTCTGTGTCCTCAGTGTCTGGGAATAAAGGCTATTATATGTTTCCAAGGAGCCCCTCTAGCTTTCATGGTTAGCTTCTAATTGACAGTTAAGAACCCCTAGACCTTCATTTACTTTCTTCAGGGCGTCATAATCCCTAGCAATAGTCATCCAGCTCCACTATCTTTATAAATACTATTTCTCTCATATTTCTCAAACACCTGGTGTATTGCACCTGCTAGTAAATTTCCATCTACCAGTTTACCTCTCCAGTTCACTACCAATAAAATTTTTAACAGTTTCACTGATACTTTTGTCACAGAAGCTTTCCAAGTTCCTTCTACCACCAGTAATTTGGATCCTCATTGTGGGCTGGCTAGCAAGTGATCCAGTCCATCTGCTTTCCTAGATACAACTGTTGCAGGTCAAGTTACCCATGAAGCAGACTCTAAGGAGATTTTCATGTAGGAGCTTTAGTGGGCAGTACTCTTGGAATTAATGCCTGAAGGGAATGGAAAGGAATCAGATTTAGGCAGAGGGAGAACTTGGACTCTGACTAGCCTCTTTCCAGCTCTGAAGCTGGCATAGATATTCAGAGTTGTCATGAGTTGGGATAATGAGCCAACTCTTAAATCTTTGTATTAACCAGTTACTATATTTAGGCTGTCTGTGCCTGGTATGGGAACATGACCTTGAACAAGAAGGCTTTCTTTAGCAGAGGGCAATTTCTAATGGATTGACAGTTGAAGATTATTTGACAGCAGCACTCCCCAAACCTAGGTTAAAATATCCTTCAGTTCTGACGTGTATATCTGGGCAACATAGGGTCCACAGCACAATGCTTGAAGCAATTAAATTGAAAACCACCATCATAAAGCTGTATCTGTTTGTAAACATGCGATTTCAGAACAAGGAACCAAAAATACATGTTCCTTGTCTCAAGAGAAGAACTGTTGCCATAGCAATAAAACACAAATATGCCACCACTACTACTAGCTCTCAAATGATGAGTCCACTTGTGAAATGATTAGCTAGAAGAGATAAACTGGAACATCTTTCAGTTACCTTACAGTTTTCTCACGACTAAGCTTTATCGGAAGCTGAAGTCTGGAAGGAAGGACAAATACAATTACAAATATATAGGGGAGTCACTTGCCATACACACTCAGATGTATGTTTTCATTTCCTGTAGCTGCAGTTATTACCCTCACAATCCTCACTCCCAGCCCTCTACCCTCTGGAGGTAGGTATATAACGTTTAAAATGAACTTAAACTTGGTGAGCAGTGCCATACAAAAAGCTTCAGCAAACGAAATTTGCTAAAATATTTTAACACCTGAGCATTTTAAGAAAAAGTTAACAATGGCATTTTAATTAATGACCATCACTTCAAACAAAATATAACAGTCCCTCAACTCCAGTTATATCTTTATGTTGGGGATGGAGCCATCCAAGCTGACAGTTACATTCTGTTTTCCTTAGAGGGATGTTTATAAGACTATATTCTCCCCTGTATAAAGTTTAAAGGGCAATAAAATCTCAGTTGCACTAATAAGAGTGAGAAACAGTGACATTTCTGGTCTCCCCTGAAAGAAAAGTGTCCATATATTTCATCAGGATGCATTTTTCACTTATTAAACGAGTATTTCACTCAACTGGAGATATTATGATCGCAGTCTCGTGAGATGACTTTTACCCACTTGAATTCCGTACCCTGACATTGTGTATAAGAAATAGGTGTAATTTTCCTTATTATAAATTTGTAGTTTGGATTGAATTTTACATCCATCAGATGTAAAATGTGTGCCCTCTAATAGATGGAAGCAGATCTCAACCCTAACTGCAATTAGCACCACTTGGAGAGTTTCTTGTTTGTTTGTTTTTAATACTTATGCACGAGCCACACACCCTAAATGATTCTAATTCATTTGGGCTAGGTGGCCTGGGCACTGCATTTCTCCCAGGGTGGAGAAGCACGGTAACACAGAGTATGGGTTACCCTTATAATGTGAACATTTAACCCCAAGCTTCAAAATATCTCTTGAATCCCCAAAGTCTGATTATCTAATATTATTTGAACTCTCAATAGATAGGATAACAAAACTGCAGATTAACTGCTACAAATTATTCATAATCATGCTTTTTGCATCATTCACTCTGGCTTTCTTTGAATTTTGCAACTTGTTCCTTAACCTTGAACTTCGAAGGAAACTTTGAGATAGAAAGTAAACCACAGAAGAAATATCAAGGAAAGAAAAATGGGTTATCTTCTGAAACATGTTCAATTCATCTGCACAGTAATACAGAGAATAGAATTTGGTTCTAGAAATGCATATGGTATATAGTAATGGGAAACCCAGTTTGCTCTGTTTAAAGACCCTAGTCCTCAGGGACTGTCATTTAAGTTTTACTTCAGACATATGCTACTTGGATTTCATGAAGAAACATTTCATTCACATTCAATTGTAAGATTTTAGCTTGATCAATAACTTTCAAAATAAAGAGTTGGTTTACTATTTAAAAAGACATCAGAGATGATTTAGTGCGGCTTCAGACTCAATTCTCATCTTAAATCTTGTTGTGAGAACCAAATTCATTATTCCCTCTCCTCTTTCAAATATTAATATTTTTATAGGCCAGTGAAACAAATAAAACAAGGAATACTTAATTCCTAACTTTAAACAAGTATGTTTGGACAATGTTGTCCCATCCCTTCTTGTTCTCTGAAATCCACTTAGTGTGACAACTTGACACAACAATTGTCTTTATTGATAAAGTACATATCACCCTGGACAAACTTGTGGGTTTAAAATATGTTCTTGTCATAGGAAAATTTATCCCTGGTCTTCTAACTGTATGTTCAGTCAGATTCTATGATTTTGTTTTCAAAAGTTGTGGCTGCTAAAATTGATGAGCTGTACTGGCACCCACAGCATAAGCATCCTATTTCTTCAACCAAAGATCCATCACTTTATGAGGAGCATCACGGTGCGGGGGCGTATGTGAATACAGCGTCTTTTTCACTCAGATGTGGGAAAGGAGAGAAGATGTGGAGGCTGGTAGGGATAGAGTACCTTTCTGACTTGTTCTCAAGTTTCCAGCTCTGCTTTAAACAGTTTTTCTAGTTGGTCAGAAACCAAAGGAATAGAAAAGGGCAGAATGGTGAGACATTAAGTCAGTCTTCATTTTCCCAGAGAATATGAACTTCTTCACTAGGCAGTGCTTCTCAAATGTTAACATGCATGTGAATCCCCAGGCAGCTTGTTGAAATGCGCCTGTTTTTGTTTCTTTTTAATTTTTCAAAATGATTTTTTAACACCTTTATTGGAGTATAATTGCTTTACAATGTGTTAGTTTCTGCTTTATAACAAAATGAATCAGCTATACGTATACATGTATCCCCATATCCCCTCCCTCTTGCATCTCCCTCCCACCTCCCTATCCCCCCCCCACCCCAGGTGGTCACAAAGCACCACCGAGCTGATCTCCCTGTGCTATGTGGCTGCTTCCCACTAGCTATCGATTTTACATTTGGGAGTGTATATATGTCCTATACCTGTTTTGATAGGTTAAAAATGGGGCCTATGATTTTACATTTCTAACAGGTGATGCTGAGGTTGCTGGTCCAATTACTCAGAACAGAACATCTGAATATAGTCTCTGTGCAAGTTTGCTTCCTTAACCCACCTTAGACCCATGTGCTTTTCCAAGACTAGTAGTCAAATGAAACAGGAGGGAGCATTGGGCGTTTAGGGTTTGATTGTTTATTCTCTTGCCCTATGAGTGTGTGTATAAGGATCTGCCAGTCATCTTTAATTAAGCACCTCATTACTTCTGATTAGAGAAGGAAAAGCATTCTCTTCAGATTTCGCTACCCTGCTCTACGTAGCTTATGCAGACCTTTTGTCATTAAAATATCATATTTTAGCAGGAAATTTCAAAGCATAATCTTCTAATGAGCTGGCGATGAAACTACTCTCTTAGCCACTGAAACAGCTATATTCAGAGTTGAATTAAGGTTTTGCCCATGTGTAAAGAAATGGAGTAAGTGGCAAGAAGTTAACAGGTTCTGTCACTAGTGGAGCACACTAACTGCTTTTTAAAATTAACCCTGAACCTTGTCCTCAGTCAGTAGTTAATGGAAGCGACAGATTGAATACCATATATTATTTATAACATTAATAGAAAAATAAAGTAATTATTTCTTGGCTTCATCCCATGCATATGTTTTAACTCTCTGCTTTCATCCTTTGCAGAGTGCATTGAATTTGAGGAAGAGACTGTCAAAGAGACTAATTAGCACCAACATTTATAGAGCGCTTTCTGTGACCAGGCAGGTACTGTTTTAGGTATTAGCTCAGTGAATCTCCATGAGGTTTGTACAATTACTTTAATTTCCATTTTAAAGATATTAAAATTGAACAGTTTAGAAACTGACCCTCTATTACACAGCTGGAAAGCGTCAGGCAAGGCTTGAAACCAAGCGTTCTGTCTATAGTGCCCATGCGAGTAACCACTCTGCGATTCTGGCTTGTTAAATTATATGGGTACAAGGTGTGAGTTCAGAGTTCACTACCGAAAATTACTTACCCTCTTGGGTCCAGAAAAGTGACAACCTTGTATAAATCCAACCGTTCATCTCTCCAGTCCTTGCGCCCACATTGCTAAACCCTGGAGGAAAAGATCAACTGTTTGTCCTAAAGCCACTGCACATTCATTGTTTCCAGCCTTCGTTGTAAGCTCATGTTTCCTTAGAAACCTTTCCCTTCAATGGATAATTTATATTACTCTCACTTCACGAGCATCCGTGTACATTTCTGCCCAATCAGCCTTTCTTTGCTTCCTTTGGGTTTTCTTGGAAATAATGCCCCTCCTTCCATCCAGACTTACCTTGTGCGTCTGTTATGGATCACAGCACCAACGCTCTCCTTTCTCTGTCTCCATCGGTCTCTTTTCTCTGAAGCTTCTGTGCCTTCTATGCTCAAATCTCTCCCCACATTAAAACAACAAACAAACAAGAAACACTACACTCAATCTTATTACCCTTTGTAGCTAGGGCTCTATTTCACCCCTCACCCTCGTCAAAATTATTTTAACGAATATACACTTATTATCTACCTTTATATCTTCATCTCTTGTTTTCTTCTCAGTCTTTGGATTCATTGCTTTTGTAGTCTTCAAAATCACTAATGATATCATACTAAAGTTTAATGAACACTTGCCAGTTTTTAATTTCTTCAGCTTTTGGCATTATTACTGCGTCTTTATATTTTAAATTAACTCCTCTATTCTTTTCTACGATAGCACTCTACCTGTTTTTCTTCTGGTAAGAATGTGCAATGGTGAAATTGGGAAGTTAAAGAAAACATGTGAGGACGTGACAGTGTCATATGTTGCTTTGGTATAGTTCTGTAGAATATGAACACATGTAGGCCGAGTGGAATAGACCATCTGTTTCAGTTTTCATTATAGACTATTGCTCTGACATCATCCTCTAAGTAACAGAGAATAAAGTGAAACACCCTTATTCTAAATCCCCCTGTTCCTACAGCTATGGTAAATACTCCGTCCCTGAGAAATGGGCCCAGTGAAAAATAACCAGAAAGAAGAATATTTCATCTTAGGCAAAGTAATGCTTTTGATCCCATGTGACCCTTGACCATGTAGCAGTCACCTTCATAAGCAAAGTCAGAGAATTTAATAGCTGTGTTTACAGGGCAGCATGTAACACCTCCACTACTAGCTATCTGAAGCCAAAGGCCTTAATGTGGAACCTAGGAGTGCCATCCCAGGAGATATTCTTCCAATTCTGGGAAAATCTGATAAGAATGCTTTCCAGAATTTTACATGTTCCTGAAGTTGTCTGTCACTTGAAGAAGCCAGTTTGATAGGTTAAATATCTATTTCTGAAAGCTTCAAATAGTTCACTAATTTCTTTTAAATCTCCCTAATCTTTCTTGATTTCTAGGCTTAATTCTCTGCCTCAGCTTTCCCTTCAGTAAAGTGAAGAAAACATACATAGTGCATACCTCAAAGGGTAGTTGTGAATAATAAGTATGTAAATCTATTGTATGTGTTTATTACTATTATTAATTATTTTGTACTTTCTCATTTCTGTCAACTTCATTTTGAGTCTCACAGCCATAAAAAATCATTGAGGAACATAAATTTTCTCCTACTTATTAAATGGATTCATTGAATACACAGCCACAAACAAGCAAATAAACAGGTATCTTTAATCTTACAAAATGAGAGACTAGGAATCTTGAGAGACTAGGAATCTCAAGTTACCTCAGGTTTCTCATGACTTGAGAGCAGGTAGGAAGGCTGCCTAACAGAGTTGTTGTAGAGCCTAAATGATAAATTATGTGATGTACTCAGGGTATAGAGTGCTTCCTTGTTTTAATTATAATAATTACAATAAGAAGTATCATCATTTAGTACTGAGATTTCATTTTATTCTGTTTACATTAACAGAAGTTAGTAGTGGTGGTGATGGGAGTAATAATAACTGAAAGAGTAGTTTATTTTATTGCTCTACTCTATCAGATTTAGAGAAAAAAAGTCAATTCAGTCTGGCCAGTGCCCTTCTCATGTGCTTGTATTTTTTTTTTTCTTCTTCTTATTGATCAGCCCTACTGTTCTTTTTCAGATGCTATCTTGGTTTCTTAGTCTTCGCCTCTATACTAAATACTAATGCGCAGATTTTTTACAAAATTCAAAGAAAACACTCGACCAACTTCATTCATCGGTTTCATTCACATATACTATGTTCAAAATCATTTTCTGTGGAAATAAACTTTTTAGCCTTTTGAATGTTTCAAAAAAAATTACCTTGTTAAACTTCTAGACTTTCTCTTGCTCTCTAGGTGAAGGTATATTTTCTTTTTCTCACTTTGTGCAAAGTTACAGGTGTGTGTGTGTGTGAGAGAGAGAGAGAGAGAGAGAGAGAGAGAGAGATTGGAGTGGAGGAATACATTCTAAGGGTTAAATACTCAACATTACAGAGAAGGAATAGGTTAACACCAATTAGTAATACTAAAGAATTAGCAAAGACTTAGAAGAAGCAGCACTTCCTTCTACTTTTCCACAATTCCTATGTAGTACTTTGATTTCTTGCAGGTATCAACATTTGTGTTACTTTTTTGAAATCAGGTCAGAGTGTTTTTTAAATAGCTACTGCTTTAATTCAATTTTAGCAATAGTCATAGAGTGACAACTAGAAGCAAAATAGCGGCCATAAGTAATTTCCTTTGAGATACTCTGGATAGCTTACTTCTAATTGCTTCTCGGCCTTTTGGCTAAGATCAAGTGTGGATAGCTTACTTCTATAAACTTTAAAAAGCTGAAAGAAAGGAGTATTAGATGGGGAAATTCATTTTCTTTAGAGCAGCATAATTTTCCCCCAATGTAAGATGTTTAACCTGCTCTGGAGCCAGGACGTATAAAAGTATTCACCCTGTAGAAAAGTGATTTTTTCCTACCAACAGGAATAAGAAAAGTTCATGCATTTCTAATTCCTTCCAATCATGTAGCATAGAATTATGTGGGGTGGAATAAATGATACCCTGCCTGATTTTATCACCTATATTTCCTTTCCAAAGTTGCTTAAACATGAATATTCATTACATGAAACATTCACTAGAACAATTAACATTCAAATCCTTCAAATGTCTTAAAAAGTATAAATTTCTTAGGGTAAATGCCACGTTATGTAGTGAGATTTTTTTTCCCTAGGTAGTTCTATGATTATTTTTTAAGAATTATTCTCCTTTTAATTTAAAGATATATTATTGTTCTTATTCCCAATATTTCATAATCAGCCCTTAATATTTGCCTGATGTTTAAATTTTACAAAACACTTCTACTGTAGTATCTCCTTATCTTCACACCATTTCCCCACTCTACTGTTTTTCAAGGTAACCATGTTCTGATTTGGCCTTCCAAGTCAGTTTTGGAGGATTTTGAGGGCATAGAGATACAACCTGCAATCTTATTAGTTATTTCTTCCTGAAGTATACTCAACAGGGAGAGTACTTTTCTTTTTACTCTTCCATTTTCTTCATTAATAAAAAGTTGGAAACCAAGATAATTACCACATTACCCTAAAGCTTATGTTCAAGAAGTAGTATAGTTTTCCCAATATATGTATGTATGATATGTGGACCACAAGTCTTATGAGATTCTTATTTAATATTGGTCTATGCTGTTTTCCTTTTCCCTCTTTTTTGTTCTCCCTCCTCTTTTGTTGATGTTTCCTATCTTCCTCTCAACACATTCCCATTACTAAATAACAGACAGACTGAATTTGTTTATCACAGCATTTTAAACTTATGTGGTTTCTCATGATTCTATTAACATACCACAGAATTAGTGTTCCCAAACACAGAGTATAGGTCTCATGCAAGACATTGGGCTAAACCCTAAGGTGAGTGCTCCAAACATGCTTATAGAAAAGGATACATGTACAATTAAAAGGATACATTAAAAATATCTAATGGTAAATAAATATCTAGTTTTAAAATAGCTAATGGAAAATAAATATCTAGTTTAGAGACACATCATTTTTCAGCATGGAGGTGTGTTGCTGAGCACTGAGAATTGAAGGATCAGAACATCTGGACCTCCCAACGTATCCATCTGGATACTCTTGTTTTACTTTTTTTTCTGTTGCTATTTCTATTTCTATTACTTGGGCCACCTGGGTCTCTATGCCATTGTCTAGACCTCCTGAGACTTACGAGCCATACATCTTCTCCTTTAGGAAAGTGAGAAATCACTAGGTCCAGGGAAACAATCCTCTAATTCTTTCAGTATGTCTTTTCTTGAAATCCTTGAGCATATAAAGATAATTTGATTCCAACAAGTTTCATTACATAATCTCATTTTCTAACTGTATCTCTCATTTTTAAATTTTATTTACTGACAATAAAAATAATCAACAGAAATGGGAGAAGGAAAGTAGTGACTGTTCAACACTAACTTGTACCAAGCTCTACACTAGACACTTTAAGCTATTTCATTTCTTCTGAAATGTAGGGATTATTGATAAGCATGCAGTTAGTACTGAAGATTTGAAAAGTAAATAATTTTATGCACACAAGAAATAAAAATCTTAAAATACTTCATACCTGTACTACAGTACCTATAATGTAGGACAATGACTATCATTCAATTATATTTCAAACTATGGCTTAAAATTTTTAATTAATGACTATTTTTCAATTATAGCCAAATTTGTATTTTCAAGAAGTTTTTAGTTAGGCTACCAGTCATTTCTTTAAAATAAAATATTTTCCTGGTGAATTTTAACCTGAGTCATTGGAGATTTTACATTGTATATTCCTGAACACTGTGGACTGGTGATAGGACATTAATAACTTGAAGCACTGCAGCTTTACATAGGTTTCTAACTGGGAACTGTATGATACAAATTAGCCAGTTAATATCCTTTTATATAAAGGCATCAAATTTATATATTTATAATATACTTTATATATTTTATTATATAAGATAAACTAAGGTATCATTTTCCAGGTAAACTGATGGATGCTCAATTCTGCTGGCAAACACTGGAGGCACATACCTCAGAGTTTTCCCAACTGAGATGTAAAGAGATAGGGTCTTTACTGTATAATACCCATCAGTCCTTGGTCAGGAGGCTGTTCCCAGGGAGCTTTAGTTCCCTGGTAATTCTAACCTGCCACCCATGTAGGCAGAGCTAATTCCTGGGTCAAAGAAAGTCCTCTGGCAACAAGACGCAGGTACTAGATGTCGGAAGACGTGCTAGAAGGTGGGCTGGCACGTAGGGAATAGGTAAGCACTCAGAGAATATGGTAAGGCATTGACAGATGCTATGATGTCTTCTAGAGGAAACATCCTTTTAAAAATGGGAAATAAATGAAAGGCAGTATTATGTAATAAATAATATATAGCAGCTGATAGACCAGAAATAAAATACAGACTCTGAATATTCTGGCAGGCTAATCTTGGGAACATAATTTCTCTCAGGCTGGGCTTCCTTATCTATAAAACAGAGAATATCGCACTTACCTTAAAATTTGTAAAACTTAAAAGAATATCTAAGAAGTCCTTACACAGTATCCAGAAATCAATAACTAGCAAATATTAATGCATTCAGAAGGTAGTTGGTGTTTGAGATATTCTGTGTCATGTATCAACCTTATTCTAATGCAAGAAATCTCCTCTGAAGCATCTTCCTCTGACAGCTGTTCAATCTGGACTTCAGCCCTTCTAGTTACAGGGCATATCAGCCTAAAGAGTTTGTCCTTTCTGGTTTGGGGCAGCACTAATGGCTAACGTTCTTTTTTATGTTGGAACTGAAATTATTTCACTAATAAATAGCCTCATAGATTATATTAAGATAAATAATTTCATTAATAAATAGCCTCAGAGCCACCTCTAACATTTTTGTGAGACCTGTGGCATGACATCATATGGGGGACCACATGCCCTTTGTCTAAAAGCTACAGTCAAACTAGCAAAATTGATACATAAAATATTTTCTATTTTCCTGTTATAAAAAATATGCCTGCATAATGGAAAATGGAAATTTATGTATTAAGATACCATTTTTAGTGGACTGAAAGACAGCAAAATGTAAACTATAAGTAAAGTTAATTTCATTATGTTTCTCTGGATATCTAATTATTGATGATTCAGTGGTGTTTGGATGATTAATAAATTAAGGTGGATATAATTCATAAATTATAATGTTTATTCTATGGAGTCATAACCTTCATTTTATCAACAGCAACTGTTCTTATAATCACAGTTTTAACATATTTTTTTTTCTTGACGGTAATACCACATTAGACAACTTTAAAAACGTTCAAATGGTCTTTAGATCATTTATTGAAATAAAGGTGTATTATAATTTTGTATTAGAGCTCAGAGAACAGATGTTGCAATCTTTTTTAAAGTCGATTTTATTGAGGTATACTTTGCAAAAAGTGGTACACTTTTTAGGTGTATGCTTGATGAGTTTGACAAACGTAGAAGGTCATGAAACCACCAAGACAATTAAGTTATTTGATATTTCCATCACTCTAAGAAGTTTCTTCATGCCCCTTTTTTAGATAAACCCCTCCCACTGCCCTCAGCCTCCAAAGGCTCTTATTGAGTTATTATAGTTCTTAGTTATTTTATAATCCATTAAGGAAAATTTCAGCCTACTGAGACAGTAGTCACTGGAATTGTGAATAAAACTCTTAAATTGAAAGTTAGTTTTAAAAAGGAATTCTAGATTTTAAATAATATGCTCAAACATTGTAATGGGGCAGCAAATAGTAAAGTATCATCATCATAGAAAATATTGCAAAGCATTTAAAGTTCATCTCATAAACTGCTATCTCAGATTGCCATTTTTACCATCCTTAAAGCAGCATATAGTTTCATAGATTATTGCTTGCATTCTTCTTTCAAAATTTCAATACTAAGATATTATAAAGAAAATGAAAATAGCAGTATGGTGCCCAAGTTGTTCTAGTTTCTCTCCATATACTTTGATCTATAATTGCCAGAAAATATTATTCTCTATAGAAATCAGTGTTGAGATTATTTGTACATTAATCTTATTCTTCATAGTCATGGGTATGCTGTTCATTTCCTTGTTCTAATGATCTTACTTTTTATTGGAACATCACGTATGTTGCATTTTTTTCCGTTCAGTCTGATAACTTACTTTTTGCTAAACTTTTAATGATATTATTAAAAGTAAATGAGGATTTATACCAAATAATGCGAATAGTGCAAATTTAAACTTAAGTGTAGTTTCTGCCAAAGACCATGATTCACTCTTTATTTGCAGATCACTCTTGTTTCACTTTTTTTTTTTCTATTGCATCTCATATCTTGTGTCAAGTACATCTAGTTGTTTTATTTTGAAGATTATCTCTAGAACCACAGATTGGAGAAAGAAGCAAGCAAAAAGCAAAACAACACAACAACGAAAAAATGCTTAGCACAACCAGCCAAAGGTACTTCATTCTGTAAAACGTTATCACATTCTCGCTGTTGAAGAAGGAGGACTCACCGGTTAAATGTTTTTCTGCTTTTACCCAAGTGTGTCCACAGCTGAAATTCTCTTTTTAGTTTAAAGTAGTGACCTACGAAGGGGTTAGTAGCACAATCTAAACCTCCAAAACCTTCAGCCACAGTTGCCTTTTGTTTTGAAGATACAGGGCAAGAATATGGTGAAGAATTTCCTAGAGACCTGAAAGAATTAGTTACAAAACAAATGTTTGGGTTATGGGTTGAGCTGTGCCAGCACTGCATGCCAGATTCTGAGCGACGGGGGTGCCTGAGTATTCTCTAATACATTTATTTTGTGTGTATGTGATATGTGGGGCCTCCTGAATCACATGACTCAGAGCAGGGAAATCCCTTGAATGGGTCTAAAGATGATCTAATCTCACTTCTTTTTGACAGACCTTTAGTTTTGAGGATGGCTCTTAATGTCTTCTATTTTCATAGCTGAACATAGCTAATTTCAGCTTTTCTATTGAAAATCCTTGATTTATACCATAACCTATAATTTTAAGTAAGTAATAAACAACCATAAAGCTTCAGTGATTAGCACAAAATTTAGGAGGACTTTCCTTTTGTCCACTTTTCTCTCCACTTCCAACTTCGTTTTTGGTACCTCCCCAAATTCCTTCTAAATCTATCAAGCCTGTCCAAAGCATGTTGCCACTTAGTCAGTGTGACTTATGAGCAATGCATTGCCGCTAGCACAGTCATCCAGAAGCTCTATCTTTCAGAAGAGGAGAACCTTTCAGAAGGGTCTTACAGCTTTACAACCACAGCTCAGATGTGGCCTGGATATGGCGAGGCCAGCCTGGTGGCCCCTTCCCCACATCAACCTGGAGCTCACACGTCTGGCTGCACCCTGTGCGGGTGGTAGGCAACCCCCTCCCCCCGACAGCGGGGCGGGAAGCAGAGGTGTGGGGTCGGTGGTACCACTCTCTCAGTTCACAGACGTGGCAGGCCCATCTGATGGGCAGGGCAGTAAATCGTCCTATACACCTGTTCTCTTTAAAAACAGTTATGTATCTGTGCTGTAAACTCTCCTTTTATTGCATGTCATTGAGCCATCACACTGGAGCTCCTTGTTGGACCCTTTTTCTACCTGGTTATTATTCTCAGCCACCTTCCAATTCCTTCCTGCCCTTGATACAGTTTCTTCTTTTTTCCTAACTATTCACAGTTCTCTTTCCTACTTACATGCAGAGAAATGCATATCTAAACTTTACAGATAGAAATATAACTAAATAGAAAAAGCATAACCCTTGAATACAACATCTTTCTTATTTGACATACTTTCTAGATATAACCACCATTCTGGTTCTCCTCTCTACAGTCTTGAGGTTTTGACATCTGTTCTTTAAAATGTGGTTGCCAGGGCTTTAGCAATTTCAGACATTGAAATTCAACATAAATTGGGAGCTAAAATCTCCCCATTTCTCTACACCGTATGTCTATTTTTGCAGTCTCCAAACAAATTAGCTTTATGGAGGTAGTGATCCCATGTTGCTGCTGCTATTAAATTTGTAATAAAAAAAAAGCTGTTAGAACATTTTTTCTTTTCATACAAATTGTTGTTAAAATAGATTTATTCATTGAAGTTTGGGTGTGATTAAAACAAGAATGTGGAAAGCATGGTGTAAGTGAACTAGTAGCAAAACTGGAAATTTAGATGGGCAGCAATAAAATTCTTTATAGTTCAAAGAAGTGAACGGGATTCTTTGCATCAGAGTCCCAATGGGAAATGTTCTCAAGGGAGAAAGCCAAGTATCTGTTCATGTCCAGTGACAGGCCACTTAAGGAAGAGACAGAAGATGTAGGGGAAGTTGCTGCATGATGGAGAAAGAAATCTCAGGCTGAACGGAATTTAGATTATGGTAACATGTCTGGAAAAGGAGGAAGGTAAGACAGAGATGAAAGTTTGAGAGAAGATAGCTATTAGATATAGTTATTAGTTTAGGCTGGCCAGGATGGGCGACTCGGTGCAGGAGACTAGGAGGGAAGTTAAACACTGTTATTATATATTAACAAGAAGGGAGGAAGCTATGATCAACTAGTTTTAACAGTTTCCACAGTGCCTATGGTGATATGCAAATACACTGCACATGCAAATCTGTATCAGTATTTGAGAATACGATGGGATTAAATCCGATTTTCAAATGATATCTTACATAAGCCATTTCACCTTTCATGAAAAGACTTCACTTAAACCAGACACATCCAGAAATCCTTTTATAATGTTGAGATTTATCATGACATCATTTCAAACAGTGGAGAAACTCATAATGTTGGTTTTGCATATTATATTAACTTTTATACCATATTTCCTTATCTCATCAAGATGTTGTTGTTACATATGAATGAGGAAATGCAGGATAGTAAAGGAAAGACATCAGTCCAAAAGTTACTCGAATATTGGCTTGTGATAAATACCACCACATAAGCCCTGAAAACAGAACAAAGCAAACTGAGTACATTGGCCTAGGTGCTCCTGGATAATAGACCAGCTCTGTTTTCCTGCTGGTGTGCCAGGGAAAAGTATATGCTAGGGCTAACATTTCCTGTTGCACATGGAGTAATACTATAGAGATAGTTGAATAATCCATATGCAAATTAAAGGAAAGAGCAACTTGGTTATTAAATACAGACACTGGAGGTCTCTGGGATCTGTTCTCCTTGTAAAAATCAGGGAATCATCAGTGCTGGCTCCGAAGTGTATTCTTAGTCCCATCTTATATGACCGCAGTTATTCTTATTCATCTCACATTTTCAGATGTTGGGTCTCTAGAGTCTTAAATGATGCTGCATAACTGCTTTCTTGTCAGATGGCACAAAAAACTCATTCTTCAACAAAAGGAAAATTAACTGCTTCTGCTCTGCTCAGACTGCATACCAGAACATTCGTCTAAATCCACTTCATAGAACATCTGTTCAGATGTACACGGTGGTGAAGACCTGGAAGCTATTAACGCATAGCCCATTGCTGACCTCTTCTGTGTTTTTAAGGACAATAGGAGTCCATAAAGTGAGCTGTTAAAGAAAAGAATCTTTCAAGCCTCTATCATGCACTTCCAAAAGGCTGTTAGAGCCTTATTCATCTCATCCTGAACCTCTTTGAGAACTGTACCCTCCCTTTTGAGACTGAAATCATATAAAGAACATTTGTAGAAAAATGTTTACAATCTGCTTCATGAGTCAACCAAAGATTTAAACTTAGAATATTGCCCAGATTGGTGTTCTCTTTTTCCTTTATCTTGCCCAGTGATTGTCAACCGGGGTGATTTTACCCATGAGAGAACGTTTGCAAATGTCAGGAGACAGTTTTGATTGTCACATCCTAGTAAGCATGGGGTAACACAGTTAGTGGGTAGAAGCCAAAGGTACTGCTCAGCATCCTACAGTATGTAGGACACCACTTACACACATACAGACACACACACACACACACACACACACGACAAAAAATTATCTTATCCAAAAAGTCAATAGCATCACTGTTGAGAAACCCTAAGCTAGACTTTTACATTTCTGCTCAGGGAGACCCACAAAACTTGTTTCTTAAGTGATGTAGCTCTTTTTTGCCCAACAATCAGTGCACTCAGTTTTCTTTACTCAGTTATTGTGATTGTTATATTTTGATTTGACAAATGAGGCTTAAACCAAAAAGATGTTTGGTAAGACATTGGTATGCATCAGATTTGATTAGACTATTTGTTTGAATGGAGTGAGGAGCTGTTTTAACTGGTGAGATCTATTTGCTGCCCAGATGGTGAAGCCAGTACCTCAATTAGTTATCACACATGGTGGGACAGAGTATAAAATGAGTTTTGGGCTTCTCTTGATACTAAGTGTGGAATCTCTGATGACCATCGAGGAAGTTTAGGATTGCTCCAGCCACATTCAAGAAAAGAAGTCCTAGATCCTGTCTAATCTCTGTGATGTCTGAGAATCAAAGCTCCACAATTACCACCTAGGCCTCCATGGAAGGCAAAACACATTATTTTTGAGACAAAACCTCTTCTTATCTTTGAATATCAAAAATACTGTAAATCCATGTGTGCCAGACTAGTTTTCATCATTTTTATTTACCTGCCCCTGCCCGTTTATTCCAGATCGTTACCATACCCAAAAGTTTCTTCTTGGTTTTGTTAGTGTTGTTGTTTTGTTTTTTGTTTTCCTTTTTTTCTGCAGCTAGAATGCCCTGTGCTTTAGTTTTCCATCTGTCTGATTTCTAGTCTTAAGAATTTCAGCTCAAGTACAACCAAATTCTCTAATTTGATACGTGGTCTTTTCAACATAAATGAGATTTCCCTCTTATTAAACTGTTTTTCCAGTGGCTCTCTACTTTTGAGTAAGGGGCGGGATCAGAGTTACTTGAAGGGGAAAAGAGTTTACATACTACTGCCTTTCATCATTTACCCTGCTCTCCAACCCTGTGTACTCTGACACTACCTCAGACTCTCAGTGAAAACCACTCCTCTTTAGAAATGATGGACTGTAGTACTCTTTTGAGAGTATGTTGTTTCGTTGTTTTGTTTTTTTTTTTTTTTGCGGTACGCGGGCTTCTCACTGTTGTGGCCTCTCCCGTTGTGGAGCACAGGCTCCGGACGCGCAGGCTCAGCGGCCACGGCTCACGGGCCCAGCCGCTCCGCGGCATGTGGGATCTTCCCGGACCAGGGCACGAACCCGTGTCCCCTCCATCGGCACGCGGACTCTCAACCACTGCGCCACCAGGGAAGCCCTGTTGTTTCGTATTTCGTATTATTATTCTTTGTAGGTTATTGTCTCCCCAGTCATACTGTAAATGTCAGAGACTTTATTCTATACCCCTTATCTACATTCTTGCCTAGTACAAATGTGCTAGAACATAAAAGTATATCAACAATAAATACTTCGTTGTAGATCATATGGATGAGGAAGTCCCAATCCAAAAGAATCTCCTGACCATTTTAGGATCAGATTTCCAAACTTACATATAGGCAGTTAAACAGCTTGACTCATTTTAATAAAAGAACTTTACAGCCTGACCCAGGACAAGAAATAAATGTGAGAGAAAACATTTTAGGTTTGACTGCATTAATATTTTATTAGAAGCAAATAGGCAAATTATAGACGGATTTTATTAAACAGCATGCAATCAGTGGCTATGAAGAATTTTGGCATCCAACAAGACTTTAGCTTCCTCAGGAAGCAGTAGCAAATTTGCAGGAAAAAAATAATTCAAAATTTTAATTTCCTAATTTAAACAGTATCGCTCATTTAAGCAATTTAGCTGATTATAATTATGAATACATGCCATGTATTTAGCAGCAACTTGCAAGTTCTCCTGTGGTCCAGATTACTAATAGATTCAATGATGCTCTTTTTCAGTACTAATGTTGAGATTTTTAATACATGAAACCCTTGACACTGAGATCAAACATTTTATCTCAGGAAAAAAAAATGCTTTCTCCTTTTCTATCAATATGACAGGAAGCAAAATGATTATTTATGGCTATTACTTGACTATGCTATCAAACATATTTGCTACTTTAACTAGACCATCTTGAATTAACAGATGCAAATGCAGTTGGTAACCAAAAGGGTGGCTCTTTGTGGAATGATAGTGCTTTGCTTGAGGCTCTCCCGCAGTCTGTGCTTTTATAGGGAAACAATGATTATGCCTAATTTTACTCAGCTTGGAAAACCAGGAGATCAAGGTGCAGATAGGGTACTTTCAGTTCACTTAATGTCGGTATTTACTGAAAGCCTTTTGTATGTCAGGGACTATGTAAAACCAGGGAAACAAAAGATGAATGAGGTGCCACTGCTCTCAAGGAGAGCATGCTTTAGAGCTGGGATAAAGTACCATCTAGAATAGACAGTAAGATAAGAATTGTTAAGGAGGCATGGAGGGGCTAGAGTTGATTCAAAGAGAGGAAAAGTCACTTTTGGACTGAGGGGATGTATAATTTTTTTCTTAACCCCAAGTCAACTATTCCTGAGAAGTGCCCCCATTTGTATTCTGTCTCTCTCTCTCTCTCTCTGTCTGTCTGTCATGAAATTCTTACAGTTACAGGCATTAATGGGTATCAGGAACTATTATTAGATAGTGAGATTTTACATTCTTTTTCCTCCCGCCCCTTCAACATAAAGTAGAAGGTTATTCTTTCTTTTCCTTCTCTTCAACTCTGTACCCCCATCTCTTATTCTGAGATTGAATTGCTCAGATCCCTGAGTTCCTGCCCATCCTCCTTGACATACTCCCCACTCCTACCCACCTTACCCACTGCTGTCAGGTACCATCTAGTACTGTCTTAGAAGTATGTCCCATATTCTGAACCTTTCTTACATCCCAACTCCCAATCCAAATATCTCCCTACTATGCCCTATTCCCTCACATTCCAGGGTTCTGCTAGATGAAAACCAAATACTGTGATGTCACAATTGGTATTGATAGCTTAATCAGTGTTCCCACATGACACATGTCTGCTCTTTGAATCTCTCTGATAAAGTAGAAAATCTAAAATCTCCCACTTTAGAATTTTTTTTTTTTTTCTTAACACAGGAAGGGCATCTAGGCCCAGATAGGTCTCAGACTCATCGTATAATATTGTCATTCCTCAAGTTCATCGTTTGGTCAGCCTCATGCCCTATATGCACTTACATCTGTTGTTTAAGGACATCATAATGTTGCATACACACCAATGAGGAAGTGGATATATTTAGCCCATGAATGAAAACTACTGTAAAATCTATTAAATTAAAATCTCTTCACAAAGCTCCTCAGCCCTTGATCATATCCAAAAAACATTAGCAAAGACTATTACTATTTCATATCATTATTAACACATATATATGTATTGTAGCACATCCTATCTTAGTTTCCAAAAAGTCATTCAAAATGTTCAGTAGCATAGGAAACAACTCTCTCACATACAGTGTTTCTCTTTCTCTAGGGATTTCAAAAGCCCCAGTAGGCCAAAATATAACATATTAGTCTGCCTTGTATATACCAGTTATAATCAATTACTATATATTACAGAGAAATCAGCAGGTGAACAGTTTCTAAGAGAAAATAGTTTCCATCCACTTCAGTTTGTGGGGAAAACAATAGGCATCTTTCAGTAAGTTCCTGTGCTTGAAAACTGGACGTTTTATGCAAATGTAAAAAATATAATTAGTTTCTTTCAGAAATAGTAACACAGTGTCTCTCTTCCTCTGACCTTCCAGAGTCTTGTAGATTAGTGGTTCTCAGTCTTTATAAGTACATTAGAATATCCTGGGGAGCTTTATAAAATTACATTATCTAAGCCACACTCCAGACCAATGAAGTCAGAATCTAAGAGTGGGACATCAGCACTTTTTAAAGCTCCATTGAGGGCTTCCCTGGTGGCGCAGTGGTTGAGAGTCCGCCTGCCGATGCAGGGGACACGGGTTCGTGCCCCAGTCCGGGAAGATCCTACATGCCACGGGGCAGCTGGGCCAGAAAAAAGCTCCATTGAGGTCAAGAACTACTTTTCTAGAGTGACAACAAAGCAGTCATCCTAATGGACATTCTGGCCTTCAGCACGTGAGAAACACTAATAACACTGAGAAATGTGCAAGAAGAAAAAATCCATCCCCAGATGGAAATTGAAGAATAGTTGGTGTACCTGGTTTCTTAGCCCCAAGCATCTTACCATGATGCGGGGATGAGAGAACTATGAGAGGCAGGTGCCCAACACAAGAGAGTGGAAGCAGCATATAAGTAGCTAATTAGCTAAGGAGCAGAGAGAATGGGTGAGGTTGAATACAGTGACACAGAGAAGGGCAACCATTGCTGCTCACGGTCAAAAGCCACCTCCTTCATGACCCACAAAATGATGGGATTGAGTGCTGGTTTTTAGGATCAATTCACAGAGTAATAAAAGGTCAGGATCAAATGCAAAGGCTTTGACTTATTTTCAAAAGATTTGAAAGTCATTATCATCCTATGAGGTAAATAGCACAGGGGCTAAAATTATGGTTAACAGTGAGGGCCTGAGAAGTTTGTCCAAGATTACACAAAAAGAAAAAAGCAGCGTTTGAAACAGATTCACTTAATCCTACTTCCACTATATATCTGCTATGCTATTCTGACAGTGAAGGAATTGATAGACTTAATTTCACTATGTTAGAAGAAAAAATCTAATGTGCCTTACTTTAAATGTGTCTAATAAATACCTAGGTGAATGTGTTTCTGGTATAAAATCTGGATTTGTCCATCTACGCTGGATGTTGGTATTGCTATAAAAGGAACACTACAAAATCATAAAGCAGGAAAATAAAGGATAAAACACCTAGTCCTTGAACTTCGGATAAATGTATCCGCAATGTATCTCTTATGTATTGGTGAAGTGAAAACACTGAGTTTATAAAAGTAAATCTAGATCTAGATTTTACACTAAAGAAACTCTAAAAGTACCTGTTTGTTTTCCTGAATTATACTTGGGAGATTGGGATTTCTAGAATACTCAGCACTGATTATTGCTAAGGGAATGCTCTAGAATTTACTGCATGATTAGGTGAGATGAATTGTGCTCAGAAGAGCAATTATATATACCCCATCCTGCCAAATTCAATTCACTCTTCAAACAGGTTTGGTCAAAGTGTGTACAGATCATCCATTTCACTTGGCATTACCTACAAGTTTCTTATGCCCTGCTAGCACTTTTTATAATAAATCTGAGCAAGAGATTGTCAGTTTCAAGCATGATCTTTTATTCTCACTTGTATCTTTTAGATTTCTTTTATAGATGAACCTTCTTGATAAAGAAACAGTGGCTAGAGGCAAAATGGCACAGGCAGCACTAGTTAGATGTCTTTGCTCTACCCTTCAAGGGACAGAAATGTGTCTGTGAAGTAACTCCAAATTTACCATTCCCTATGATGTTTATTTTCATAATTTGTTTTCTAATTAGAATTTCATGTCATATATTCATGTATTATATTTATCCTGAATATAAGATATAGTTTTTCCTTTTTATCTATAATTAGACAAATTAGACACAGATATTTTTCTTCTTAAAAGTGAATTAAAAAATTAAAAGGACTTTCAATTTCCAGTACAGCATGTAAGAAGCTTGGAAGTCACCACCCTATCCTAACAAATAGAAAGCTGAACAAACAGAAAACTTAATAATTCTTCTTAGATATGTAAGAGAATGAGGTAACATGGCTAACCACTGCCCTCAAAATTGGAGAGACAAACAGGCAGATACAGAGCACCACAATTTACCAGAGCAGAAACCCACGAGCAAAAACTTCCATGGGAACAGGTACCAAGATAGGGAAACCTGAACTATAATTGACAAATTGCTGGAGGCTCAGTGTGGACAAATCTGAGATAAAAACTCCAGAGCGACCCAGTCATGGTGGAGAGGTGGCGGTAGAGGGGTACGCAAATTTTTGTATTTTACTTTCTGGAGCTCTAGCAGATTCTCACAGCAAATAGCAGAGAAAAATCCCCTTACGTTTCTGGAAGAGGGAGGGTAAAATGAACCATTTTAAAATACACCAGAGCATTCTGTTCTTCTTAACAAGGTCTACCCTTAGGAGAAACTATTTAACCAGAGCCTAACCTGCTGGAATTTTATCAGAGCTTAAATGACCTCGGGGAATATAAATATACAACTCCAACTGTATCTAGCCATCCGTGTGGAGGAAAATAAATACCCAACTCCAGCCAACTCAACCCATTCTATCCTACATGAGTAGGAGGTGGGGAAACTGAGAAGCACTTGTGAGGTTCATTGTCCAGAGTCATAGACTCACTAAAAGACTGAGACCTAATTATAGGACTGTAGAATGCTGCCCCTTCCCCCACACCTTATCACCACATTACTAAAGGCATATATACAGTAGTTCCTTTTACCCAATGCATCATGTCCAGCTATCAAGAAAAAATTACAAGGTGTACTAAAAGGTTAAAGAACACAGTTTGAAGAGACAGAGCAAACATTGAAACCAGACTCAGATATGACAGTGATGTTGGAATTATCCAACTGGGATTTTAAAACAACTGTGATGTTAAAACAACTATGATTAATATGCTAAGGGTTTCTAATGGCTAAGGTAGACAGCATGTTAAGAATAGACAATGGAAGTAGAGAGATGGAAATTCTAAGAAAGAACCAAAATATATACATATATATACACTAGAGGTCAAAACACTGTATAGAAATAAAGAATGCCTTTGATGAGCTATTAGTAGACAGGACACAGCTGAGGAGAGGATCTCTGAGCTTGAGAATATCTCAGTAGAAATCTACAAAACTGAAAAGCAAAGAGAACAAAGACTGAAAAAGCCCACCACCAACAGACCAGAATATCCAAGACCTGTGGGAAAACTACAAAATGTATAGCATACATGTGATGGGAATATCAAAAGAAGAAGAAAGAGAGAAGGGAGCAGTAGATATGTTAGAAACAGTAATGACTGAGAATTTCCCCAGACTAATGCCAGAAACCAAACCACAGATCCAGGAAGCCTGAAGAATAACAAGCAGGATAAAAGCAAAAAAAAAAAAAAATTACACCTAGACATATATTAGAACCATAGACTATCAAAGATAAAGAACAAAAATTCCTGAAAGAAGCCAGAAAAAAAGACCTTACCTACAAAGTAGCAAAGCCAAATTGTCCTTAGAAACCATGTAAGCAAGAAGAGAGGGGAGTGAAATATTTAAAGTTTTGAGAGAAAAAAACACCAACCTAGAATATTTTACCCTGCAGAATTATCCTTCAAAAGTGAAGTATAAAGACTTCTTCTGAAAAACCAAAATTGAGGTAATTTGTTGCCAGTTGACCTGCCTCATAAGAGATCTTCAAAGACTTATTTTAGAGAGAAGGAAAATTATATAAGTTAGAAATATGATCTATATAAAGAAAGGTGAAGGTAAAATAAAATCTCTTATTTTTCTTATTCTTAATTGATCTAACAGAGAATAGTTTGCTCAAAATAATAATAGCAATGATATATTCAACTATGTTTATGTATGTTTTCTATGTAGAAAATCTGAAGGAATTAACCAAAGAAAAAACCAAAGACAAAAGAAACAACAACAAAAAAACCCAACCCTAATAAGTGATGATAGCAAGGTTACAGGGTACAAGGTTAATATGCAAAAGTCCATTGCTTTATTATATACCAGCAATGAACAAGTGGAATTTGAAATTAAAAGCACAAGCATTTACTTTAGCACCCTCCAAAATAAAATACTTAGGTATAAAACTAATGAAATATGTACAAGATGGACAACTATAAAACTCTGATAAAAGGCATTAAAGAAAAACTAAATAAAGGGAGTGATAGTCCTTGTTCCTGGATAAAGAGACTCAGTATTGTCAAGATGTCAGTTCTTTCCAACTTGATCTATAGATTCAATGCAATCCCAGTCAAAATTCTAGCAAGTTATTTTGTAGATGTCGACAAGCTGATTCTAAAGTTTATATAGACAGGCCAAAAAAACCAGAATAGCCAACACAATTTTAAGGTATAGAGCAAAGTTGAGTGCTGACACTAGCCAACTTCAAGACTTACTCTAAAGTTGAAGTATTCAAGCCAGTATAATACTGGCAAAAGAACAGATGGATAGATCAATGGAACAGTATAGAAATCCTAGAAATGTAGTCAACTGATCTTTAATAAAAGAGCAAAGGTAGTACAATGGAGCAAAGGTAGTCTTTTCAGCAAACAGTGCTGGAAGAACTAGATGTCCACATGCACATGTTAATAAATGTAGACACAGACCTTATAGTAGTCACAAAAATTAACTCAAAATGGATCATAGACCTAAATGTAAGACACAAAACTATAAAACTCCTAGAAGATAACATACAAGAAAACCTGAATGACATTAGGTATGGTGATAACTTTTTAGATACAACAGTAGGGGCATGATCTATGAAAGAAATATTTGATAAGCTTGACTTCATTAAAATTTAAGAAGTCTGCTATGCAAAAGACATTGTCAAGAGAATGAAGAGACAGGCCACAGATTAGAAGAAATTATTTACAAGAGACACATCTGGTAAAGGACTGTCATCCAGAACACACAAAGAATGCATAGCTCAACAAAAGAAAAACAAACAACCCCTATTAAAAAGTGAGTCAAAGACCTTGACAGATATCTTACTAAAGAAGATGGGAAATAAGATGCTCTCCATCAGGAGTCCCCAACCCCTGGGCCATGGACCTAGGATCCGGGCCACACACCAGGAGGTGAGTGGCTGACAAGCAAGTGAAGCTTCATCTGCCACTCCCCATCGCTTGCAGTATCACCTGAACCATCCCCCCGCCCCGTCCGTGGAAAAATTGTCTTCCACAAAACCGGTGGACCGCTGCCCTACATCACATGTCTCAAGGGAAATGCAAACAAAAGCAACAATGATATACCACTAACACCTATTAGAACCTCAAAAATCTAGAACATGGACAACACCAAATGCTAGCAAGGATGTAGAGCTATAGGAACTCAGATATATTGCTGCTGGGAATGCAGAATTGTTACAGCCAATGTGTAAGACAGTTTGAAAGTTTCTTACAAAACTAAACTTATTCTTATCATACAGTCCAGCAATCACGCTCCTTGGTAATTACCCAAAGGAGTTGAACACTTATGTCCACACAAAATCCTGCATGTGGATATTTACAGCAGTTTTATTCATAATTGCCAAAACTGGGAAGCAACCATGATGTCCTTCAGTAGGTGAATGGATAAACTGTGGTACGTGTAGATAATGGAATACTATTCAGTGTTAAAAAGAAGTGAGCCTGTAAGCCATAAAAAGATGTGGAGGAATCATAAAGCATAATACAAAGTGAACAAAGCCAATCTGAAGAGGCTACATACAGTATGATTCCAAATATATGACATTCTGGAAAAGGTAGACAGTAACAAGAGCGGTAGTTGCCAGGATTTGAGAGGAAGGAGGGTTGAATAGGTGGAGCACAGAGGATTTTTAAGGCACTGAAACTACTCTTTATGATACTGTTATGGTGGATACATGTCCTCATCTATGTGTTCAAACCCATAGAATGTACAAAGCCAAGAATAAACCTTAATGCAGACTAGGAACTTTGGGTGTCAGTGTGGGTTCATCGATTGTAACTAATGTCACACTGTGATGGGGGATGTTGATAATACCTGAGGCTATGCCTTTATGAGGGCATGGGTATGGAAAATCTCTGTACAGTTGACCCTTGAGCAATGTGGCGGTTAGGGGCACCGATCTCTGCAAAGTGGGAAATCCGTGTATAACTTTATAGTTGGCCTTCCCTATCCATGTTTCCTCCTTATCCAAGGTTCCCCAACCATGGGTTCAACCAACTGCAGATCGTGTACTACTGCTGTATTTACTACTGAAAAAAATCTGGGTATAAGTAGACCCATGCAGTTCAAACCCTTGTTGTTCAGGGTCAGCAATTAAGTACTTCTTACTTAATTTAACTGTGAACCTAAAACTACTATAAAAAATAAAGTCTATTTAAAAAAGTGAATAAAAACTCATGAACTTGTCTGAAATAACATCAGCATTTTGATACAATTATACTGGCTAAGAGAAAACAATTCTCTCTCTCTCTCTTTCTCTCTCTCTGTGTCCTCTTTTATTTTTCAGCTCTGCTCCCTCTACCTCTTCTAAGGCAAGGGGAACTCAAATGTGGAATTTAGTACCAATGACCTTAATTAGATAACAAAAGTGCAGTTTTGTAGAGTTTTAGTTGACCTACAGACAGTACATATAAGACTGAGCGGGGTTCTTAGAAGTGCACTGTCACGAATCAACATGTTCCCTTGGTCCGAGGAACATATAAGGCAACAGTTTTTTAGAGAAGTGTAAATAGCCAAAACTTAAATAGAATATTTTGCCAGTCCTCATGGCTCTGAGGATTTTTCCAGCCTTACTTAATTCAGAGTTTATAAGCCTCAAATCAAGAAAACTTTTCAGGCCAGTTCTCTACTTCAGCAGTTTTAACTGTGGTTGTAGGCTGCCATTGGGTTCGTGGGCATGAAAAGCTTTAAGTAACTTAAATTCAAATATTTCAAATCCCATATGTCTCTTTCCTAAAACTGTTCTGCCTGAGAATGTACCTACTGTCAAGACATGGTATGAATTCTCCTTTCTTATGGCCTCTTTTTCAACTGCCAAAAAAGAATAATTAGAAATATTGTTGTTAGTGTTGAGAAAGTGAATAACTCTAATGATTAACAAATTATTTTGCAAGGCAGGTTGTTTCAGTGTTTTATTTTTAACAAAATTGATTCAGGGCTTAATTGAGCTCTCAGCATATAGATCATTAAAAATAATTTTTGATGATTGATCACTATGTGATATTTGGCATAGAACTTCTTTCTATTCTTATCTAATAATTTATATTGACAAGATTTTCAAAGTTTATAATAATGAAAAAATATAAAAATTAATATTTAGCCATGTGGTATTCAATTAAAAATTAACATCTGTCCACAGATACATGTAATCAGTTTTTTATAACTCTCCATCCACCTCATAAAGAGATGCTCTTCTAGTAAAATTTTCCTTTTATGTTAAATAATTATTTTTAAATGTATATTTCTGTTATTTGATGAAATATGTTCTAATCTTCAATGATGAAACAATTCATAAGAAAATCATAATATTTAGAACTTTTGGGTCATACAAATTAATATATTAAATCCAAGTTTATATACATGTTTTTGTTGCAAAGGAATAGGATAGGATGATCAAGGATGACTTTCAAGCTCAAAATATATTAGGTTGGAATAAACTTCTGTGGACTAAGTGTAAAGAAAATATGTGAAAGAAGAAAAAAGAGCAGTGTAAAATAGTTGATTATTAAAACATTTTGTTTATATATATATATTTAAA